>NC_073710.1:15421108-15723469 GCF_023634085.1 Falco cherrug | reverse complement strand
GCAAAGCCCCTTCCCAGTTTCTCCTATTCCAGAGCCATTTCACAAGCATTTGGCTGCATTACTCCCACCCCCTGGAACACTCCCAAATGCCTTTACATTTCAAGGTCTCTGGGGCTAGTGGATGGCTTTGCTTCACCTGTAATTGCTGGCTAGCACTGCAAAACATAGACTTACTATGAAATCATTATAGTAGGAAATACAGCATCATCTTCCAACCATGGAAAAAATCCCTTTACTGTAATCCCTAATTCACAGTCAAGGATATTTCTCCCTAAATATAATTTCTAAAAAGCCATTTAAAAATAAGATCAGACAATCATATATTCCTGCAGAAGAGAGAAGAAAAACACAAGGTGTGAGCATCATGAGTAAAATGGCACACATTCAGATACTAATGCTTGAATCTTTTTTTCTTTAATAGAGATGAAAAAAAACATGAGGGAATAGTCTATTCTGGAGTGCTTACTTTCCCCATGTGCTTAGTTCTAAGACACGAGTTTTCTTTGTTTTTTAAATCCAATCTTTGCCAATTCTATGGGATGATAATAATTAGTCAGAAAGTGGAATAAAGGGTACCACCATGAAATGGATATCCGTATCTGTGAATGCTTGTCTCTTCAGCTGGTAGGCTGTTTGTGAACAGAAAGGCTTGATTTGCTTGCATAGCTCACCAGGAGTTAATCAGCATACACTGACAGACCTGCCTGATACGTGATATATTGAAAAAGAGCCCTAACAGAGGAAAAACAGTGAAAAGTTATTCTGTGCTGCACACTTCCACAGACAGTAAAAATTCCCCCACTAGATGAGATGAAAAGACCACCTAGTTTTGTACTCAGTCTCTGAGAGTGACCAAAGAGGGCATACAAGGAATGGGAATGAACAGGGAAGTGCTTTCTCTGCTGCACTCAACAATCCACAGTCTCAGTGACAAAATATTTGAACAGACTTGCTTTTACTAGCCATGAGATTTTCCTTAAAGAGTTTAACCACATTTTGAATCTATGTTTTAATTTATCTTCTAAAAATCCTATAGCAATGAGTTCCACAAATTAATTACACAGTTTGTGAAAAAGAACTTCCTCTTTTTCTGTTAAACATGCCTCACCAGCAAGATTGTTGGTTATGTTATTGTACACCAATCTTGAAAAGCAGGAAAGTAAAAATTCCTGGTGAGTTTCCCTTATATTGTTCGTTATTTTATCCACTTCCATCACATGCATCCCGGGGTTTCATTTATTTTCTAAGCCTAAGACTTCTGATCTGTGTGATCTTTCCTATTTCCAGCATTCTTGTTGCCTTTCTCCTATTTTAATATTCTCCCCTGAGCATTACTTTGGACTTCTCACTACTAAATTTTATCTGCTCTTTTATTAGTTCTGTGAGTTTAAGGCCTAAGCTTTTCAGTTTTCAGTTTGACTATCCTGATAATTTTCTTATTGCCACTGCACATGAACCTCCTGTCTAGGATCTCTGATAATACGTCGATCAGTACAAATCCTAGCTCAAAGCCTTGGAGTACCTCCCTTCAATGGAAAAGCTGTCCACGTATTCTTACCCTTTATTTTTTATCTTTTAACCAGTTTTTAATACATGAGAGGACCTTTCCTCTTATGCTTTGACAGCTTAGTTTCCTTGAGAGTGTCTCACGAGTAACCCTGTCAGAAGTGCTGAGTGGAAAACACTTGTACAAAATGTTTCTTATCAGGAATTAGAATATTCATTCAGGATCAACAATCTATGGAAAGGACTATTTGGTTTCTGGAGAAAGGGAAAAGGAATTGTGAATCATTTATAGGATGTTTTGTGACATTCTGTGTCAAAGTAGATGCTGCAGATGATGTTAAAATACCATCATTTCAGTAGCTTAGCTGATGTTTTAGTAAGATCTGGTAAATAATGAAACTGAATTCTCTCTCAATTCTATATAATGCCACTTTCATTTACGTTCCTTTTAAACTAAAAACTAAAATGAAAACAGGGATGACCTGAAATTAAATAGAACACATTGAATTTGCCTTCAAGCACATTTGGGTGGGACTGAAGAAAAATCTCTGACCTCACATGAGACAAGACTCGGTGCTGGAGCCCCTTGGCAGCTCCCGTTGGTCCTGGCTCAGAATGCAAGGCCTGCTCAAGGTACAAGCAAGACAGACTAAAAGAAGCAGGAGACTCTCCTTTGCTGTTGTCTATTCCACTCTTCAACGGCGGATCAGTCTGAACTGCTCTGGCGTATGCTGCATTGCCATCGAGCATGTGTGGGATGTACGGTTTCGGGTACAGGCCACATTCCCTGCCAGCGCTGGCAGTCACCTCTTGCAGCTCCATCCTGGCAGCAAACAGCCACAAAAAGTCCTACTCCAGCAGTCTCCCCAGCTTGGCACATTTCCTTTCCAAAAGCACTTTAAATAGAGAGTGCTCTGATGTAGGGCTGCTTCCTTTAAAACCCAGTAAGGAGAGAGTAGAGAAATGAAAGAAGTTTAAAGTAGGTGGGAAGTGAGGACCCCTTTCAACTACCTTCCTCCAGTCAAAGCCATTCTGAAGACCTCTCTCCTCCAGCCTTTCTCTGCTGTAAGCTTCCTAGGCCTCACTGCTGACATTCTCAGTTCTTTTCCTGCCTACCTGCCATAACCTCAGGGACGGCTGGCAGTGCTCCCCTAGCAGAACCCACTCTGACGTCCCTCTGAAACGGAATTTTTCCCATGCTGCTGAGAAGGTATGGAAAAGCAAAGACAAACTGGGTATTTATACTGCTGCACTGAGGAGATCTCAGCCTGTTTGAAATATAAGTTGTCATAGTAGTTTGGAGAGCTAAGCAAAGTGAGCAAAGCATCTGTATGAACAGGCTTTCACATTCTGTTTCCTTCTGGTCAGGGCATGGTGAAAAATAATTTACCAAGGAAATGATCTCATGACGCTATAATGCAAGAATTAGTAAGGTCTAACATAAAATTAACTCCTTTTTATATTTTCCTATAACTGCATTAAAAGAAACAATTTTCATCTTGATAAATCCGCATTAGTTTTTAATTTATTTTGTAATCTTGTGTGACTTCCTGATGAATAACCACATGGAGACAGACTACAGATTCATGTGTCCAGGCATTTAAAGATATAAAATGTCAGGGGCATATTGTTAATTCCCCAAGCCATACATTGCAAACCTAAGAATACCAGTATTAAGATTACACCTAGAAGACATCTACTAAGGACAGTAAAGGTCTTTAAATAAACTTAACACTTCCCTGTGCTTCAAATAGAACAAAGAGTTTTAATTCCTGCTGTAGGTGTCAAGCCCACTCTGTTTTAACTCCCCAGTTAAGATGAATTTCATAGAGGAAGTTATCATTATAACAGAGAAGCTCCCTACCATGTATATATGGAGCTAGACAACAATTCTAGAATAAAAGCTAAAACTGGACATTTTAAAAAGCAAAAAAACCCCCATAAAATTAATCCAGAAAAAGTTAATGCAAGAGAACTACTGCTCTTTAACAAAATGAGGAAAGATAATCTTAGAATAATTTATCAGAACACTGTTGAAATTTTTCTTTTCTTAGGTGTTTTATGTTGGCTGGGAGCCATTTACTCCTGCAATGCAATTGAAGAGAACATTTGCCTCCTTGGTTTTCGACTCTAATATCTCATAGCACAAGCAGAGCTTTTGTTATGCATCAGCAGCTGCCAATATTTTAATGAAAGGCTCCAGCAAAAATGGTTGTTCTTTGCTTTTGATTTATTTTAGCTGGCAGCTCTTCAGAGTTTCACTCCCCAGTTCAAACCCAGTCTGCTGTAGCTTCTATGCACAGTCCTCCAGGATCTCCCAGTATTCTCCCATTACAAACTGATTGACTACACTGTCAGAACCTCTCAACACACTTCCCAGTTTCATTTAGTCAGCATGACTTTTGTTTTCAGCAAAGCAAATTCCGAATTCTAGCCTCATCTCCTGTTAAACTGGAAGGAATATTTTACATCAGATATGTTCCTGCTAAATCCAGTCATTTAGCAAGGTCTCTGCTTCTGTCTCTTCATCCTATAGTCTGCCTTTGTTTCTAAACAAGTGAGGTCTTTCTTTGCCTATTAGTTTTTTAAGGTTTATATTTTTGATTCTTCTTTTTTATTAATTCTTATATGAGTGGCTATTTCACTAGCACTCCATCTTGGATGCTGTGATAGGCACAAGCAAAATGTCAGGCAGCTACGTAAGCCTGTGCTTAAGACACATAAATCTGCAGAAGTTAAATACATGTCTAAATGCTCTCTTGAACTCTTAGTGACAAAAAGATTTGCAGGCATTTTGCACTGGACTCTGCTGATGTCTCTGTTTTATACTATTGGTAACAACAGTGCTTAACCAGCTTCTTTTCTGGTGTGGTATTCCCAGGACCTTTCAGTAAATCAGTTGCAATTTGGGAAAAAAAACCTTGAAAGATAATAAACGTCAATTTATTTGTACAACAAGAATAAAAACTGAGGCTGATTGCAAAACACAATTTAGATAAATCAGTGGAAACACTATGAATTATATTCCTATGCATGACAGAATTTAAAAGCACAGAATTTGCCCAGATAAAAAAAAGTCATAGAGATATTATATTATTTTACCCATTTCTAGTAGCTTTCACAATTTATCTTGCAGTGATGGTTCTGTGGAGATATAACACTGCTTGGCATACTAAATAGTGTCACTTTCTTCTGATTCTGTCAAGTTTTAATGTCGGCTAGCACAAGGAAATGTTAACCTCTCCTGTTCTCACTCTTCCAGTGTGATTTCTAATACATCTGACACAATCCCTTGCAAGTCCTTATTTCTCTGTAATTACATTATCATGATGATGTGCCTTCATCTCGGACTTCATCAGGATTTCATCTTCTAAAGAAAAAAAAGTCCTAGATCACTGAAGTGCCTTTTTTTATGAAACCATCTTCAAAGCCTTAACCTCAATGTTTCCAGAGATCTGTCATCTTAGAACACCTGACACTGTCAAATTATTGCCATTATCACACCCAGGGCAAACCCTCCCCCCCTCCCTTACTGTCCAAAGGTTTTCAGAAAACAAAAAGTAGGGCTTCTTTCAACTTTGAAAGTTGTTAGCCATGAGCGTGACTTAGATTTACTAAATAATTCCACTGTAGCATCCCAGGAAGACTTGGCAGAGATTGATTCCAGCCACACTGAGAATGACACATATCAAACTCCTTCACAGATGCTTAGTCACCCATCAGATTATATAACACTGACCCTGGAATTGCTGAGAACTAAAAGGAGTAAAAAGAGAGTTGGATGTGTTTTATCTGGGATGCCAGGTCATTAAGACTATTCTGGTAAGACATAACGGAATGGTATGATGCAGACTTTCTACCTCAGGCTATGAACTTGTCATCTTACAAGTGAAGTGAAGCCAGTCTGCTTAACTGCCTGAGCAATAAATAGAACCTCTTTCCTAGCACATCATAAAAGCAATGGACAACTTCTACTTAATTTTTTCTTCTTTCTTTCTTCTAAAAGTGCCCTGAGCTCTGCTGGAGTGCTTGTTTAAGTGTTCACTGTTGATACTTGTAAGTAATTAGCCATGGTAATTGTACTATTTTTTATCATGAATGTCATTGTATGTTTGCAAATACAACATCGTAAGTTCATGAAGTAGCAGAATGTGTCTTTACTTTTTGTAACCTGAAACAATGCTTAAGATGGGAAAGAAGAAAAACTAGTTATTTCCTAAAAATTTACTGCAGCATGTTATTAAGTAAACTGGAATGTGAGCAAACACAGAACCTAGGTCGTTGCTGTAAAGCTAAGACTTTTGTCTGATGCCATAGGCCAACGGTGAATATGCATTCAATTAGATGTTCCATTTTAAGAAGGTTTCTTCCCTATAGCAGAACCTGCCTATTGCACAGGGGACAGAACAGAGGAAATACAGCAAGCGCCCAGTTTTGACTCCATCATTATAACGGTTGTTTCAGACTGTACTACTAAAACCGTGTTCTATAGTTATGAAAAAAATGTATTTTGGGTTTTTAAAAAATCCTGCACTGGTGAAGGACAGATACTACACTGAGTGACTTACTTCCGTCTCTTAATGTTCACAGAATTTAAGGCAGCTGGGCTAATTTGATCTCCTATATCTTGCAGGACATTAACTTCATTTACTTCTAGGTTCAGCCCAATATTCTGGTCTAGACTAAGGCATTTTGATCCTCATCGGACAAACCCATGGCAACTGCAGGCAGCCAGTGGTAAAGCCTGATGGTGTGCCATACTGTGTAAGACATGGTTTACACAATAGTGCTGACTGAATATGATTTGAAAAAAGTTGTTTGTATTGGCCCTTTTCCTATGGCAATATACTAAAGCCACATGTTGAGGCAACTGTATGTCATGGCCTTTACATCATTCTCTTCTCTTGATTGCTGCTTTTTAGTTGCCTCAACTTTGCAGTAATAACAAGTTTGCCTTCCTTGCCAGATAGTTAAAACTTCATTCCTGGCCCTTGTGTCATACCAGTCATTAGGTTTCTTTAGAGAAAAGATACACTAAAGGCTATTATATGATCTTTGGTACTCCTGTCTTCTGGGCAATATGTTTTCCTTCCTATGAATGGCTTCATGTTGACCTAAACAAAAACAAAGTTTGTCTTCAGTGTCCCAGTACAGTCCATACATTCAGCTGTAGTGCTCTTTTTCTTAGGCCTTTAGGCTTTGAGCTGGCAGAATTTGTATCTTCAGTTATTGCAACAAAATTATGTTTACAAACGAGGAAGATAATCAGGTCCTTTTAAAAATCAGGTTTATGGGAACTAATCTAAATGTGAAGTTAACTCATTTTTAAAGCTGCAGCTTAAGCTGTCATTAAAGCAAAAAAATAAAGGGCTTTAGAGAGAAGGGAACATTAAAATGAAGGAACTGAGACATCAGGTTACAGATAGAGTTGTTTCCTGCCCAGCAAGCAAGTAGTAGAGTTATCCACTTCATCTTCCATCCCACATAAACATGCAGTTGATGACACAATAAACACAGCAAAAATGAATCTTAATACTGCAAATGGTTTTGTGCCAAAGCACAACAAAATCAGGCTCTGAGGTTGTACAAACTCTTCACAAACAGGCAAGTTAAGACTGCAATATTACACGAGATCATTTAAAGCCTCTAAAAACCTTTACAATTTCTCTCCCTCTTTCACTAGCACTTTAATAAGGCAATTCCCAATATTTGACTTGTGAAACAGCCTGGAATATAATAGTTGTATCAGCAGCCTGTAGCTAGGCTGTTCCTTATTGGTCCTCTGTGAACATTTTAAATACCCTTTGTAACATGATGAAAGCAATACCTATTTCAAGGCTTATTTGCACAGAGGGAGTAGTTAAAAGTTTTGATTATTGGGACTGCAGATGGTGGGGCTGATTTTGGGAGTAGCAGTCTATTCTCCTAGTCCCCAGCATCTGGAGACCACTGGCTACACTGGCACCCATTTTTTTGTGAACTAAGTCTTTTTCATCTGATAACAAATCTGTGACTTGCATTGTTCATTTCAGTAATCCAGCTTGGTGTCACATCAGCTTTGTCCCCATCTTTAAATATATTCATGCCATCTGTCTCATGGTCTCAACTGGTAAAACAATTGCATCGTAGGTTACGTACAATCAATTCCCAGTTGTTCTGAACAGCTTGAGATGTCTCACATCTTACTCTGGGTTGTGGAAGAGACTGATAAATGATTTTTTATAGGAAGATGATCAGTTTAGGATTCCCTTTACTGACATTTCAGATGCCAACAAGTTCAGATTTCAGCTTGATATCTTTGCACTTTTTCCCCATATGGTTTTGGTACCTCTTGCAAAGAAATGTGTTTCTCTCCATATGTCTCTTATCCTGAGTTTTCAGTGTCATCTTTAATTAGGAATTGAAAATCAGTTGGTTTGATTTATATCAGTATTTGCCACTGCTGCTATTGTCTTCCAGACAATCATATTCAGATGTTAATGTCAAATTAAAATTATTCTTTATAGGGTCATAAATATGAAATATGCAATTAAAACACTCCCATTACGAAATAACAGAGTGTATGACAGACTCTTGTTCATGATGCTTCACCAGCACACCCCGTCAGCACTGTCCTTGTGAGAAAGTATTGTGAATCTCTGTCACTCAGACCTACCATAGCAAAAACCTAGATTAAATCTGTGGCTGCAGGTGTGAAACAGTTCAAATTCAGACACCAGGGGAGTTAAATTTGCTTTCAGCTCTTGTGATCATGATGAAATTGTCAAAATGAATGATGACGCATCATCTAAATGGAGAATGTAGGTGGTCCTCCCTGAATAGCCGGATCAGTTGGGTCCCCTTACACGCATGGGAACAAAACCCAGAGGAGGCAAAGCTATGGTCGCTGTCAGGTTACAGCTGCTTCCTTCTGGATATGAAAGGCTAACCACATGCACAGAGAAAAATGAAGAACATGGAAAAGCACAGGCTGGAACAGTCAGGCCAGCACTTGTCACACAGGTTTGTAAGCAAAATCACTCTCACCCCAATTCTATTTCTGAAAGTACATCATGCTCCTAATTATTTTTTTGGACTTGAAAAAAATCCAGCTTCCTTATGAGCTAACTCCATGCTAACCTGTGGGTTCTAGTGACAATAGGTAGGTCCTTGCCTTGAAGCCTCTGGAAAGAGCTGGGTTTTGTCTTTTTCTTTAAATGAAAGGAGCCTGAACAAATGTGTAACTTCATTTTGGTAGGCCCTTTTTCATCCTGAGTCTATAACCCGCATTTCTCTTTTATAAGGAAGCCTCTACAGTAACTTAGCTGACCCTTTTGTTCTGTTATACATGAGCACAGTAGCGTGAGAATTTCCAGCATTCACTCATTACCTTACCCAGAGGTGGTAATAGGCCCTTAGATAATCCATAAATAGTGCTAAGAGCTAAGTGTGAAGAGCTGTACACAAAAGAAGCTTTTTACAAAGAAGCATAAACCAAGGTATTTGATTTATCCTGCAAATCACAGGAACAAATGCTGCATACTCCTGCATGCTACCTACTGACATGCTGTCTTCAAACTAGTTATTCAAGCTAGTTATTTTCACATTCTCAGAGATCACTGTTGTCATTATGAATGACTGCAGCCATCTGTACGTTCAGAGCTGTCCTGAAGCAGGGTATAGGCCTCTTCTCCGCAGCCTCTCACAAATGGTGGTGGCAGGGAAAAGGGAACTTCAAGGTTCCTGAAGAAATATGGGAATACAAGAATTTGATAGGACTGATTGCATGGAGGACAGATCGGTCCTTACAAGTAAGGGAGCAAGTAAAATACTCATTTTAGCAAACTTTTAGGATTTTCTTGAAAGCAGAGAGAAGGGCGCAAACTCAAGCACAAATTGCCCTACTGACTCCTTCATTTGTGATCAACTGTGCCTGGGAAGATGATAAATACCTTCCAGAAATGGCCAGGCTTTTATTCAATGGGAATTTTATTTCTGTGTAACATTTTTGATCATTCAAACTGGTTTTAAAGTGGAATTTCTTCTGCTCTCAGACATTCTGTGAAGGCCTGTTTTTGTGACAAGGTGCTAGTTATCTTGAAAATTGTTTTACCACCTGAGATGCTTCCACTCTGTGCAGGGTTATGGGGACACTGACCATAAAACAATACTATCTGAAGCACTGCTTCTGGATACTGACCTGAGTAAAATCAGTCACATTTTTGGAAGGCACCCAAGTACTTCTAGCCTCCATATTTTCTTCTCTCCTACTAGGTAAACTGAGAATAAATCAAGGTCTTTCATTGTGATACAAAAGAAACAACCTGTTACATTGGGCTTCATGGGTCAGTGCTTTGATGTCTATGCCAGTATAAATTTGAACTAAAATGTATATCCTAACTACACAGGGAGAAGAGTAAAGAATGTGAAAGGAGCTCAGAGGATAAGTAGACTAAAACAATAATTGAGATAGGTTTTCAGTAGACATTGGAGTCATCTGCATGAATAAAATGGGTTTAGTCTTGAATTTGCTTCCCTCACAGTCAATGGCAACGCTGCCTTGTCTGCGGAAGGAAGAATGGGACCGCACAGATTATCACCTACAATGCACTTGCAAATTTTGGCTTAAGCAGACTGCTGCAAATACAGCATCTTGTGTATTTTCTGGAGCTCTATTTCCTCTGTAACATACTGACTGAGTAAGAGGGAGAGATGGTAAGAAGACTGAAGGGACTACATTCAGGAATTTGTTTAGCAAGCCTTAAGAGGGGTCAGTGAGGTTGTGGAGTCATAAAAGTTTATCGAGAAGCAAATTAAAATGCAAAATATGGGGAGTCATACTTCAATGTCACTGCAAGAAGTGCAGTGAATATCAATCTAAATTAATTTTGGCCTCTTTAAGCAATCATCTCTTTATGAAATACAAATAAAGCCACATCAGTATGACATGTTATTAAGGCAGAAAAGAGATATGCCCTAAACTTCTGGTGACAATTTACATAAATGTCATTTGAGGCAGTGAGGTTAGACCTCAGGGAAAGCATTACAATATTCTAAAGATCATCAGCAACTTCAGTGTATACAGACCATGAAACAAAGAGGATTGGTGCCCAGGAACTGCAGGGTGCTGGAGGAGTGAGAGAGAAGTTAATTTAGCATCTCTGTAAATCTTAGTTTTCATAGCATAAAATGAATGTAAACAAGTCATCACAAGAAAATGGCCTGAAAGAATATTTAGTGCTATTTTTTAAAAAAGAACTATGATCCTTAACTCACCCAAAAATTTCTGTTTTAGTAAAAGATCTGTGTAACTAAGGTATATGGTTACTGTATTTATTGTATTATACTATTACTGTCACAGTATTTGTGTTACTTTAACTCCCAGGTCACCAGATGAAAGTGGGACCCTGTCATGCCACTCATTTGCTATAGAGGAAAATCACACTGGGACACTCTGAAGAGTGGAGAAATGGAAGGAGGCTGGTTTTCCAGGGATATATCGAACATGGCTGGTTAAGCCACAATTAAAGCTTGGGAAATGTTGTTCACAGCCAGTGGCCTAGTCAGTACACAATCCAGCTCTTGCACCCTATATGCCTCTGTTATACACCATGGGTATTCTTCACCAAAAGGTCATTGGATCACACTGAAATCTCAGTTGTAGCCAATTTCTCTCATCAGGTCTCTAATGTGTGTTTTGCTTTCCTTCCCTCCAGCCTGTTTATCATTTATTCCCATTCTCCTATATCAAAAATGAACAAAGACACTTTCTAAAGGCCATTTCACAGCTTTAGGGAGCTGTATTCAGGAGAGTAATGTGTGATCTAAGGCAAGCTGAGGAGCATTATTTTCCTATCACCACCCCACAGATGATGGGGAGTGACAGATTACATGTCAGTCACAGCACACTAGGCAAGGGGCCAGTCTGCCAGTAGTTCTGTCCTTTCTGGCTCCAGCCAAAGCATTGTTGAGAATGAAAGAATGATTTATAAATAGCTCACATTGAAGTCAAGCTATCATAGAGGCTGCAGATCAGCCTGGTCTTTATTCAGGCTGTTCAAGATGATGTCTGTATGCTCATGTACACGCAGGTGTTGCATACACAGCCTGCAAGAATCATGTCCCAGAGCTATTCCCTTCCTAGCTGTCACCTTTCTTTGCAAGAAAAATAAAACCTACTATGAGCGGCACATTTAACTTCACTCCTTTCATTCCTTTTTAACTTCCCTCTAATTTGATAGATTCCACATTAATTTTTACATTCTTAGAAAAATTTTCTTAAAAAAAAAAATTTCAAGTATCCATCATTTCCCTGAAAAATTGACAATGAAAAAAGAACAATATCTTATTAGCACTCATGTTAACAGATATCCCACAGAAAGTGTAATATGGAGAGTAGGTATTCAGTAATAGAAGTGAACGAACCCTTCTGCCAAAACAGAAATGAATTAGTCTGGAGGCATCACAAATGAGTCATTATTCTCTAACCCTTCCCTGAATGTTCACACACAAAATCTATAATGGATTTTCAAGACTTTCTGCTTATGCTATGAAATTAAATCTATCTGCATCAAAGTATGAGTGCCCTCAGTCTGCTGAGAAAATTTCTCAGCAGTCCTAGAGGCAGAGTGGGCACACAACATTTTTATGCAGTCTTCCTACTGCTTAACCCATAGGCAAACCCCAGAAGACTTCTACCCACCCAGGATTTTGTGATGCCCCAGCCTCTCTGTCCTGTAATTGAACACAGCTACCAAAAACTGTCTTTTTTGCTAAGTGACAGGGGAGACTGTTATGGAGCCTGCAGCAGCATTCCCTGTTCTAGATGACTCCTGAACTGCTGTGGTGTGGTGGCTTTACAGAAAGGAATTTGAAGAAGGACAGACTTTCTAACATATACCTTCCACCTGGTTTATTTTTAAATAATATCTTTGAAATTAATTTCCACATTATTCATTAAACTTGTTCTTAGTGCTGGAGATAGGAGGGAAGATGAATATGGCTATGTGTTTCAGAAGATGAGTCTAAGCTACAATAAGATTTTATTGCCAAAAGCAAAACCCGAACAGATTGGAACAGAAGCTGTGCCCACAGAAGACTTTTTTCTTTAATTATCATTAAATATCATTTATCCTGTTTTAATCTTATGCGCAGAATATCATTACTCTGACCAAGAATAAAAACTGACAAGTTACTCAGCTGCTGAAGGTGTAAGATGAAGACTAACAAATTACACATATGTTTTGGACATACATTAAATCAAGAAAGTGTGGGTCTAAACAGGGACTCACACCTATCAAAATCATACCATCTGAAATTTTCAGCCATGTACCTTCTGTCGGTTATGTATCATTTTCACGTGTAAGAGCGATGACTGTCTAGTACATCGATAACTGTACAAAAAGGGAATTACGCTACAGTTCATCTATGATACTGCATACATTGTTTGTGGACTTATTCTTTTAGGAGAGGGAAGGGAAAAGAGGAAGATAGACAGACAGACAGATAAGACATACACAGTATGATTGTTCTATCATCTATACTCATCTAAATCACTGAAACAGACTCTGCTTTTTGCCAGCATAAGGGTACGAATTCAAACCGTGGCTGCTATGTAATGGAGAGGTAGCCATGTTAGCTGCCTTACAGGATTAATTTACTGTTTTGAAAAAATTTGCACTACAGTCAAAGGCCGCTTCTAATATCTGACATGTATGCTTTTGTAGCTAACTGGGCATCTTAATACTGCAGCACTAACTGCATATTGAATATAACCCCAGTGGAAAATGTATCAGGCTCTCCTTTAGTATTGCAGAATTCATGTTTCTGTGTTTGTGGTGTTTTTCTGTTAAATGTGGGTCTGGCTCTGAAAATACTTCCTACCAAAAGTAGTACATAGACACAAAGAAGACAATGCACCTGAGTTCACATTGCCTCCACTGTCTCCCATTTTCTGACGGTCTAGGGTAACTCTGAACTCCTGGCAAGCACCAGGAAGATGGTGACAAACAGCTCTTTGTTCAACAGCTGAAAATAGATCTGTCTTAAAAGAGAGCCTAAGTGTTGCTCATTGATCATGTCTGTTATTGTCTACATAAATAGAAGCAGCTGATTGCAAAAGTCCTCCACTTGGGGAAAATGAGGATCATGCTGCCAATTTAAGGCTGGATTGCACATGACAAAACACAAACTAAAGACAGAGGAACGGGAAGTGCTCTGCTCAAAGGTAGCTGGGTATTGTATGAATTTTGTGGTTGATCCTCTCCTAGGGGGTCTTTAAAGCAATTAAAAGTCTAGGTAAGCTTCTACTTATGAAGAATCATCCTCAGCTAACGAAAACTGGCATAGTTCATTAACTTGAACAGTGAATTACACGGATGAGTATATGGCCTGACAGTTACATTGAAGTCATAGACAGGAAAGCCAGAAACTATATTAACAAGGGTAACTAAGTCTCAGGAATCTAGGCCTGAACTTACTCAGCAGCAGAATTTTAAAGTTTCTGTGCCCTGAGGTGCTTATATCATGTGCAATACTATTACGATAACCCGTTACAAATACAACTATTTGATTAGGTTATTTACTGCTATTGTGTCATTTTTCTACCATTGCTAGCCTGGCCAGAGGAGGCACTTATGAAGTTTTGCCGTGACCCTTCATTGTGAAGACTGAAAATTTAATTAAAATTGTACTGGTTTGTTGTTTGTTTTGGGTTTGGTTTTTGGTGTTTTTTTTTACTAATAACTTTATTATTGGTCCATCTCAGACAATAAGCCTGCTATTTTCCCTGAATCTTGACACAAGATGAATCCTGCAGGTTGTTAAGTGCAACTAAAATCACATTCTCACAATGAATCCAAAATAATTCTGTTTCACTCTGCTCCTTCATCGCTTTCAGTGGTGGGAGGTCAGGACTTGCCCTACCATTAACCGGAAGTTGCAGAGGATGAACTTGGCATCCATAAGGTGAGTAAGAAATGAGTGAAGATGGGCCTTTTGTAGAAATCATTGAGAGTCAGGCGTCTCAGCACTTTTGAAAACTCCACCAGGGGCCCAGCAACATCATTTGGAGGCTAAATACTTTTCAAAATCTTCCTTTAATGTTTTAGACTCCCTTAAACCTACAACATAAAGGACCATATTATCAAAGATTAAAACAAGTATCTTTCATCTTAGCGCCCTCTGAGTGAAGCTATTCTTACAAGGAACATAAAGAATGGAAAAGAAATAAAATCTGTACCACTTATCTCTTTAGGGTATAGGAATAGCAATGCTAAGGTAACACAAATATTGCTTAGCCAGATCATGTTTTGATATTCCAGTGGTGCATATAGTTCTAAAATAATACCTTAATATTGAATTCCCTAAATAATTATTCACTGTAAAAGATATTCAGTCCATAGAATTTTCCCTTTTATTTTCAGGGATTGAATCTGGAAGTCCTTATTTAGGTAAGATGCTGCAGAAATCCACAGGGCTTACCTGAGTTAAGAGCTCAGGAACTGGTCCTGCATATGCACATAAATTGCTTTGGGAACTGAAAGATTGTAATATAACAAAAAAAGAGTCCATAATGCATGCAGGCTTCTGACAGTTTTTGCAGACATCAAGGAATATGACACCTACCCTTAATATGTTTCTACTCTGATTATGAATCCCCAGCTGCACTGAGTCCATCTTTGCATATGCCAGATGAATCATTTTTCCAACCTGAGCTGTCTGGTATTTCTCTGAGTGGATGAAGAACTTGTTAAAAATGAAATACAGAGTAATGGGTACTTATAATTTAAATGAATCACTGCATGCAAAGTAATTTCTTTAAACTATCTGCCAGGTAAACCTTGAATCACCAGCATGACACATTTGAAATTTTAAAAATTTGAACATATATTATTTAAATACTAGTACCATTAATTGACAGAGTACAATTCATTGTTTAAGGGAAAAATCCCAAGGTGCCTGTGCAAGAAAAACTTCCAAAGTCAAGAGAAGTTATACCTGCAGATGGAGAACAGGTTATAAAGGTCCCATTCTTCTCTGTTAGACAGGCTAACCTAATGTTTACCTTTGTGAAATTGCAAGGAAGAACATTCACACTTTGTATGATAAAGGAAAATGTTATCTACCTTATTATCTAGAGACCGTCTACTAGGCAAGCTCCAAAAGGTTTAGGAAGGTAAGATATGCAATTGCCCAGAGAATCAAGATTTTATGTATATGTGCTGTTTGCAGAAGCTGTAAAAATGCACACCATTTGCCTTACTTGGCTTCTTCTGAAGTTGGGTCAATGCTATGTGATTCTGAAAACACCTCACTCTAAACGTAAGCCTGATATATTTGGTACTGGTAAAAATCTTTAATTTTCACTACATACAGTTAAGATTTTGATGTAATTTTTTCCCTTTAAGAACTCTACGTGTTTTTAGGAACAAGCATATCCCAGTAAGAGCACAGGAGGATGAGGCAGGAGGTTGGCAAAAAAGGGTTTGAGGTGGGGAGATTGTGTTCTACTGTTCTGGGAGATTTTCTGCAATGTTATTTTTCAATAAAATTTTCATCAACCCTAGCAGTAAAATTCAGACATATTTTCTACATAACTGACTGAAACAGCCAAAGCATTAAAATGAGCAGCTGCGCAGATGCATCAATCTATGCAAGTTTTACACAGGTCTAAAGTGAGAATGGGTGATGTGAAGATGAGCAGATTTTACCTTGCAGGTATATTATATTTCCCTTTGAAAATGTTAATCAGTGCTTTGCAATACCTTAGGTACACCCCTTAGCTCATATAACATGGACTAAGGAGACTATGGCACGTACTTTCAGCACAACAGCAGGATCAGGCTCTATATGTCGGTTGTCATGCATATCACAAATTTGTCCTGGTGTGGTTGTTAATTATGTCTAAAATTTGGGACATCTTTCCACTACTATAAAATGCAAAAAAAATTGGATTGCTGATATCTGGCTTAAGCTAAACATCATTGTTCTAAGAAGCAGTGCTTTTCATGTAGCCATTACTTCTTTTAAAAAAGGTAAGTTGTTGAGAGTTATCATTGGTTTAGCTCATAGCACCACTGAGATTGAAAAGAGTAATGAGGAAAAAAGAAAAATGCACTGTGTTCAACACAACAATTTTAGAGTTTTTAGAAGTCCATATTTCCCTTTATCAAACCTAAAGCAAAGCTATGCTATGCTATGCTATGCCATGTTATTCTATTTTGCCTTCAACCCTGGGAAATCAGAGAGGATTTAAAAAGTGCATTAGGTGATAGGACTAGGTCACATAAGGACTGATGCTAAGTTGAAGAAAATTGAGAAATCTGTTCTTTAAAGTTTTCTGTTACGCTTGAACTTATTTTTCCCACGGTGATTTTGAAAGCTTTGCCAGACACTAAAAATAATTAGCCTAATACTCAGTAATGCACTTGAAATCAGTGAAGTTAAGCAAGTATACAACTGATATAACTAGTATCACTTACTAAAACAAATTCTGGAATTACTTGGGTTGCTTTATGTCAAGCGATAGTATCTTATTGACTTCAATGAGCTTTGAATAAAGCTCTAAAATTCACTGCCTCACTTGATTTTGGATTTGCATAACGAAGACAAAAATGGTTCCACTGAAATAAATGGAGCTACACTTGTAGGGAATCAAGGTAGAATCAGAACTGGGATTACTGAAATGCCACATTTGGCAATGCTAGTATAAGAGAGTTCAAAATCATATTCCTATTATGGTCATTCTGGAAAAGCATTTTACTTTTGTTTATTTTAGTAAATGGTTTTAATAGAACAAAAGTGCTTTACAGGCAACATTCATATTCTCAAATCCAGTTGGATTTACAATTTCTTTTTATTATCACTGAAGTAACAGTAATTGAAGTTGCAAGTGCAACGTAATGCCATGAAACAAAAATAATAGTATTTTTATAGCCCTATACATGTAGAATAGCTTAGGCTTTCTTCTATTACATAGTGCCTAAATGGCATTATACTTGGTAAGCGTAGCTGACAGTCATGATTTGTCTTTCAGTTGTCTTCATGTTTCTAAACACAAATATTTTTGCTCAATATTAGGCCAATTCTTCGAGTTAAGCAAACCTCCTACATTTTCAATGTATTTCAGCCAAAAAGCTGTTGCTGTTATATCCAGCTTTCTCCGGCCCAATTACAATTCTCAGAAATGCTGTAAATGTAAAAGGTGAAATCACCCCAACATAGAACGCTTTAATAATATTTAGATGCTTGCACAGTTCACTGCTTGGCTTTGTTTACACTTAAAGCTCATCTTTCTGTCTACTTTGGTAGCCTTTAAACCAGCTTTTTAAAAACTGCACTAATTCAATCACTGTGTAAAAAGCCAGCCAAGTCAGTTCAGCTATGACCCTTTGCTGGAATAAGCTATTAAATTGAGTTTTATCGGGAAATAATAGTCTCATTATAAATAACCTGCTGCAAAACCAACATTATTAGAACAAAAGAAGATGAACTAGCAAATCAGTAAATACCAAGTTGGAGGTTGGATTGCACATTAAGTGGGCAAGGCCGCCTACCTTGTCCCAGAAGACAGGAAACATGTTTAGAATTGAAATGCACTGAAGCAGATTGCACCCTGCGTGACAGTGGGTTGCAGGGCTACGGAAAGCCTGACTGGGAAATGAACATACACATGTGCACAGCTCCTGAACAGCCTTGACACCCAGAATCTCCTCTGCCAGACTCATACAAGTGTCACCTTAGTAGGAAGGGTTTGGGATCCATCTGGAGTATGTCCTTTCTACTATTTTCATCTGTGAAGCACAGAATATTTTGCAGGTTTGACTGGATGATTAGAGTGGCATGGGGAAGAGGACATAAGCAAATCAGAATGTGCTACTAAGGTCATCTGTCAGGAAGGTGTCATCAGAGAAATTGCCACACTGAAGCTGTTGGCAGCAGTTCAGAGCTTGCTCTCCCTTTGCAAAGGATCGTTAAACTTGATTGTGTCTTTAGAGTTGATTTTAAAAGGGAGGAATACCACTGATGAGCAGGGAAAAGATTAAATGCAGAGCAGCTGATGACAGTGGGACCTGATGAAGATGGTATCTCTACCAGTTCCTGTATTTGACATGTTTTCAAAGTTTTCAAATAGAATTACAGGAGTGAATTCTACTCTTTTGTAAGCTCTGTTTGATTGGTACGATTTGTATTTAACATCTGCCTTTGATGTCCTGGCTTTATAAAGTTAATCCCATGGCTCCTATTACGTAGCCCAGGCATAACACTAAGTTAAAATTGGCAAGGTGGGAAGGGCATGATTGAGTCTAACAGCAGAAAGCCCTGACAAGTATAAACTACCCAATCTTTAAACAAAGAAAGCAACTGACAATCTGTTATACATGTTTACATGTATATTTTGCCATTAAACACGATACAAAGTTTGTCACAGAAAGCAAGAAGTGTATGAACAATATGCCATTGCTTTATTTTGAAGCATGTGCTTGGGGGAAGTTGCTGGGAGACAATAAGAGAATGTCACTGTTGAGAAATGGTTGGCTTTGTTCACAGCTGTGTAATTTCCAAGCTGATAGATTGTCTACACACAGACAGAACAAATATGTGTTGTCCTGAAAGCCTGAACTTTTATTTGTTTCCTTTTAGATTTTTTTTTCCCAGTTGGAAATGAACATATTCCATCGGTTTTGAAACCCCAGAGTGCAAATGTAACTTCCCATAGCTAAAGCAGAGCCCCCATAAAGTCACTTATGTCTATCATTCTTACCTAGGATGTAGTTTCTTTAATGTTATTAATAAAAATGACTTGAACATTTCCTCAAGTAGCAAAGAGGAATATTTTTGAATATAACTTTCACTTACTCTATTCTTCTGTTATCCTTACAAACCAAAATTAAATTAACATACCTAACTGCTACACTGAAGAAGGTAATACAAACAGGCCATGGACTCAAACAGGATCTTGAGCATTAGTAAGCTACACATAAATGAGAAAGTATTGCTCTTTTTAAGGTGAGCACCATTATACTTGGGCATCTGTTGTAATACTTTAAACGTTTCAGCTTGTACTAGTCATAGGTATAAGATGGTAACTGAAACCAGTGTCTGATGGGAAGAACATGGAAATATACAGTTTAGAAAATGACTTGATAGCAAATTACAATAGAAAGAGCAGTGAAGGCCTGGAGACAATTTTAAAGTGTTCCCCCTCCCCAACATATTTACGTACATAACATCAATTTCTGATATCAGTAAAAACACAAGCATAGCCTCAGAGATTAAACTTGAGCAACAGTGACTTGAAGTGATATGTTGGCCAGATGCCACTCCCTGCTACTGCACATCTGTGCACATCAGTTTTTCTACTAAAGAGACTAAATCTAGACCAACTCCACTGCCCTATTTCTAATTAAACTTTTATTAAGAGAATGTTATGGATGTTAAAGATATACATTGAAAGCAGGAGGTGATCCACTGTACATAATTTTCCACGCTGCTTGTTCACACATTTTATATAATTTTGATAATCTGTAAAATGTTCTTCCTAGCTTTTGTTCTGAGCTCATTTATAATACATAATAAATTACACAATCTAAAAAGTTTACATATTGCTATACCATAATTTTATATGTCCGCTAAGTTGGTGACCTAATCTTCCAGAGCTCTTCAAGCAGGCATAAGAAACATACAGCAAATGAAGTTTTAAACCTTGTTAGTTTAAAAGCATGTGGCATATACTGAGTGGGGAAAATACTAATTTACATGTGAGCTGATGCCGGTCAGTCTAGGATTTTCTAATTAATAGTAAAGTAAATGTACAAAAAAATAAAGATTCTAAAAATGTTAAATTGTTTACTTTCCACCTCCCTTCACTGATCAGAATACTGTTCTTGAGAGAGTAAAAAAGAATTTTAAGAAATTCTGTTTCTTTGTACTAAAGAGCAATCTTTCTTTTAGAAACAGGCTTTTGTGAAAAAATAATTGATGTATCAGCTAATATACTTTGTTATTCCAGAAGGATTTCCAGTAAGAATTTACACTTTGTGTTTCCTTATACAGAATATTTTCTCTAAGAAGGGCTGAGTTACTGAGTTCATTGTTTAAGTACTCTGCTAAGTGTTTAAGTGTGCCTTTTGACCAAGGAAAGGATTTGGCCAGCCATCCGTAGGTTAACCAATTAATATGCACAAAGCAACAAATGTGACAGCAGGTACTTACACTCAGCTGTAATTACACCTATTGTGTGATATAATATTGTTGGAATTCTGTGCCCTAATTGCATATGTCAGGGATCTGGCAGGTCAGATTATCAGTACAGGAGAAATTAGTGTCATGGAGTATGGGGAATACTCTCAGAGCAGCTTCTTATTTTAGTCCCGTATGCAGTAATCTGGGAAACAGTGTTGTTCCAAATGATAGTGGTTGCTCGTGTCATTCGGCCACCTTGCCCTATACGCCTATGACTGTATCTAGGGCTTGGCTCTGCCATTGAGAGATGAAGACGACAAATTCCTGGGCTGCTCACCAGCACTTCCTCCATAAAAATCCCTCAAGCAAAAGCCACGAAATGTTTCCTCACAAGCTGTCATGTGTATGCTACCAAAGCAAGCTGTGGAGAATTGCCTCTCCTTCTTGCCTTGGGTGACTTCTGCTAAAAGTAATATACATTTCCTTTCTCTTAGGCCAAGCCAAAGGACTGAATAATCCTTACTCAGACTGAAGAACCACCTTTCTTAGAAGAAACTGTGGGATAAATTCTCTATGTGAAGCCATATATTTCCATCTCATCCTTACTACATAAAGTATAAAGATGTACAATCTGTGTCTACAGTTACAGGAGGGTTACGCTTTAATCTCAAGAATTTAGTAGTTGTCATGCATCCTAGGTTGGAACAGTTAGTATACCCTGATTGTTTGAAACTAATCTGTGTATGCTTGTAAGCAGTAAATGCAGGTTCTAACAAAAGGGTAGCCCTGGGGGATGAAGGAAAACCAGCCTAAGGCCAGCGATTTCAGGCCAAGAAAGAGTAAGAGACCGAGGTGACCTGGTTTAAGACCATATATGGGGACTACAAAGGAGAACTGTAGCCAACTGAATAGAGAAGTGGGTGAATTTGCAGACCCTTGAGAATGCCAAAGACCCCCGCTCTAGACAACTGGGCATGCACTGTAACTCTGAATGTTCCACCCTTCTTTCTTCTTCCCCTCAGCTTTCCATGTTGAGCATGACATCACATGGTATGGGATATCCCTTTGGCAGTGGGGGTCAGCTGCCCCAGCTCTGTCCCTTCCCATCTCCTTGTGCACCCCCAGTCTATGTACCAGCGGAGTGGAGTGAGAGGCAGAAAAGGCCTTGGCTCTATGTAAGCACTGCTCAGCAATGAGGAAAACATGCCAGTATTATCAAACCAGTTTTCAACATAAATCCAAAACATAGCCCCATACCAGCTACTATGAAGAAAATTAACTCTGTCCTAGTCAAAACCAGCACAAATCAACGAGATAAGGAACAAGAGACAGCATTGACACTAGCACAATTCTAATTCTGATTGATTGTTCATTCTTCAGAAGGGATTGACTCATTTTATCCTACCATGATGCTCACCATCACTCTATTTCCCTGAAAACGGAGGTGTGAAGGTCTAAATATTACCCATCAGAAACAGAGCAATTAGCATCTCCTACACAGAACTCTATTAATCTCACAGCTACAATATTCAAGCCCAAAGCAATTTACTAAGATGATGTATCTCTATTTAAATCTGAAAAAAAGAAATCATAACTCTATATCAATCAGGCAACTTGTAGGGGTGTGGTTATTATGAAATACACATATTTATGGGGAGCACTTAGCTTTTGTATAGCAAAATGCCCAAGGATATTATTGTCTTATGATAATGACATCCCATGCTGGGTTTTATTGCTTATAATTCTCACTTTCTTATTAGAAATACTATCTTCCATTAAGTATTTTGTATTATCAAGCAGCATAGACAGCAACTGAACCTTATCTCCTGTACTCAAAGTAATTATTAGGAGAGTTCAATTGTTGGTTTAGAAATCAATTATTTAGAAAAATGTCTCATTTTAGTGCTTCTCTAAAGGGTCTGGGGTTTATGATGTGCAGGCATTTTGTTTGCAGAGCAAAGTAAACTCCCCAAATCCATCTGTCAAATTTGTGTGCTATACAAATATATTTATGGAAGTAAATAGGAACGCATCTGTAAATTATTATTATAACCAAAACCTAATAGTTAAAACTGTACAAACAATTTTAAAAATGTTTTCTTGCTGTGGCATGTGTTGGGGAACCAGTTTTGTTAGGGACTTGTCCTACTTCAACAGTTTATGCAGTATGATCAAGCCACGAGGGAAAAGAATCACCACCTTTAATGTCATCCACACAGAAGGAATTCAGATGGCTGTGATTGTGATATCTCAGGATCTGAAAATGACAGGCTAGGTCGCAAACTTGGCTTTAGTTGCATGATGTGATGGTACCATTTTCCAGGCAAGTAGTATTACAATTCCGAATCCTACAGGTGATGGTGGGGAAGACCGTTTAAATCCTTTGTTACTTTTTTGTATTTTCAGGGACTCCTCACTTATTACTATAGGTCTGGAAATACTTTTCTTTAACATTACATAGCTGACATGTTCATAAATAGTTCTGACCTGATATAAGAAAGAAAATATCGTGAAAAGGATAACAAACTACTGCAACGAGAGTCAAATAAGGGTATGGGAGTCTCTAAATGTAGAAGTTCTCAAGACAGTCCTGGTCTGAACTCAGAGGCTGGAGTAAGAAACCTCCTGTGATCTCCTCCAACCAGACTCTTTCTGTGATTCTGTGAAATGTTGTTGAGGCACCACAAAGGGTCACTCTAGAAAGGGATTCCCAACTCTGTGGATCACAAGACTTTGACTTTTAACTCTGCCTTCAGCGTTTTTCAGAAAGAGAGGATACAAACCAAATAAGTAATAACTTTTCCACCCCTAAAGCAGAAAAAGCTGACAAAGAATAAATAAATGAATAGTAAAAGCTTCAGGGTTACAATCTGGAGAGATGTACAGTTTGAACTACATTCAGTTATCTGGGAGCTGAAAGATTAGGAGAATATGATAAAACTGTAGGGGTTTAGTCTGTTTAAAGTTCTTCTGTATGTAAAAGAACCAGCTCAATGCCTCAGGCAAATTCTAAGTGGTATTTTGCACAGCCCCTCTAGAAAATAGGTTTCATTGCATGGGTTTGCTGGTACAGTATGTCCTTGAGAAGAAGTTATTTTTGAGGCATATAAGTGAACACTGCAATTCAAATACTATATTCTAGTTGCAGTAATATCAGCCTGTATTAGACAGATGGGAAAAACACAGATCTGGTATTTGCTTTGGGAACTTGCTGTGAGAGGTAACGGTGCCACTGGCCAAAACAGAAACTCTAGACCAAGATAATTTTGCAGGCTGCAAAATCAAAATCTTGAATCTAAATCCAAATGTAAGATTTTCTTTTCACTTATCACTTGGTTGCACTACATCACTCGTTGCTTACACAACATGTTACTACTCTTCAAACACAATAGTCAGAATGAGATTGCGAATAAGATCCTTTGTGGGTGACCTCTATTTGACTGAAGGTCTGAGTTAAACAACCAAACCCTAGATTAAGGCCTTTGTTTTTAGATTAGAGTTGTTCAGAAGACAAACATAATCAAGGTAGAGTACTGGGGGTTTTTTTGATGTTTGGGTCTTGTCAGGATTTTAATTACTTTAAACCAATTATGACAGTTCTCACTGATGATGGTGATGTTGATGCCTACATTTACATACTGGAGATTAACTCAGCCAGTCCATATCACGGTACAATACTAATTGAAGCAGAACTGCATCAAGGGAATCTGTTCTGCTTACGTTTAGCATTTACTTGTGGCAAATGTTCTCAACATCCTATTTTTATCTTGTGGCAAGTAACAGGGAACAACTCAGAAAGCACCAGAGCTGTGACAAGAATGGCATTTTCATTTTTCTAAAGAATTCGTAGTTTCAAAATTGTTTCCATGCCCATCAGGAAGCAAATCCTATCACTTCAAAATTCTCCATGAAAGAAGATTCCAACCGTAACAAACCAAAATACTGTCTCAGGCCAGCTACTGACAGATTTTATTTTGAGAAAAATCAAAATGCTTCATTTGGTTGCTACTGCACTTTAGTGTAGAATATGAAATAGAAAGACATTTGAAATGAAGACTTCATTTGAAAGGAAAAATTAAAGTATTGTTAGAAAATATAAAAGCTGGGCAAGTCAAAAAGTGCTTCACCTGCACATGCCTCTATTATTCCCAAAATTAAAATTCAGCAAAACTAACAAGCTTTCAAAGCATTTAGGTCTAATAAAAATTTACTTCTCAATAAAATTTCAAAAATATTTTCATTAAATACTTAAAAAATACCTCTGGAGAGACTTCCTGATCAATCAGTTCCTGATACACCACCTCTTAGAAATCAGACACGGAAGTCCACCTTAGCCGTAGTTTGCAGCTGAGGGTACTGCACTGCCACAGCCGGTTGTCCCCTAAACACCTTCCAACAGAACCACAGATAAGATAACCAGAGACAGCACAGATGATTAGAGCCAGCATTGATGAAAGCAAACAGATTCAGAAGTCTTCCAACCACTTCCCACTGCTAAGGCTTACTCCTGCTTATGCACCCCATCTCTCTGCAGGACAGTGCAGGAACACATTCAAAGGAACAATCCCATTACCACCTTCTTCTCTGTGGTAGTGCAAAAAGTTTCTTTTCACCTAACTTTATTTGGCCTACCAGGAACAAAAGATGCCTGAAGTCTCTTCAGTAATACCCTGACATGAATATTCTTAGGAAACCCAGTGATTTTGTTATTACATATGTAACTACCTCAGTTCAGCTACTGCTTGAGTAATTACTTGAGTACAGTATTATTTCTTCTTCAAACTACGGTACCGTAACACAAAAATATACTAGCGGCCTTTTATTTTGTCCTTCTGTCCCTTGAAATATGATCCCTTTGTTACTAATGCAAGCAAATATATTTGAAAAGGAATATATTACCATTTAGCAGGTCAGATGTTAATACAGTCTCCAGTGTAAATTGGGAAATGCTCCAATGAGCTCCCTGAGTTTACACAAGTAATCTGCTCATACCTTTGCATTCCTAATTAGTGCACAGGACCAAACTGTTGAGACTCTTAAAAGTTAATAACAGTCATTTATTTGTACAAGGATACAGTACTACTAGACTCACATTTCACAGACTTCTGAAAGGAGGTGTGAGTCAAGGAAGGTATTACAGGCAATAAAAGTACAGTCCTACACAGGAAAAATGGTTGAATTTTGCAGTTCTAAATTTCTAAAGTGTACACTCAAGGAACACAGGAAAAAAGTGCCTATTCATCAAGCTACTTATCATTCTTTACATTTAACAGCCACACTGGAACTGTTTTTCTCTTATTTTAAGGAGAGTAATTTCTCATTGACCTTAGATTTGTGAAAATTAGGTAGAATTAGGTATAGTATGTCAAACAGGAACACCTGTTTAGTAACATAAACATATTTAAATATCAACCTTTCCCTCTGATTGGTTTTTGTAGAAGCAATACTGATTAGAAACAGAAATTGCAAACCATGACCTTCCATGACAGGAGCTAACATGTAGTGCCATTAGATTTTGTTATTGAATCATCTCATTAGGTAAAAAGGGCAGTTTTCAAGAACTATTTTTTTTAACATATTTGCAAATCAACATGACTTGTACTGTTGTAAAGAAATCTTGAAAGTAAAATTTCTGGTTTTATCCATGCTTGCACAAAGCACTATAATGAACACATATACTACAAATAGAAAACAGATACAACAAAAATATCTGTCATAATGAAAATCCACTTTTTTTCTCTTAGAGATGTTTTGAATAAGCAGGGGTGGTTTTGTGCCACATCTCTCTCCACTGCATTGGAAAATATATTGTTAAGAATTTAGGTAAGATTGTTAGCCTAAATAAAATCCAATAAAAGAAAGTCTATTTTTTTGTTAAACATTTTATTACAGCAAACATATGCACCAGTATACAACTGGTAAAAATCCTTAGATTTTCTACTAAATCCTTCATCGGGTGTTTAAGTCCAAACTTGGAGCAAGTGCAGATGCAAAGGAATTATGTATTTGGGGATTTTTTTAAACCATAATCTTGTCACAACAGATTATCAAATGATCAAAGCAATAGAAGAATGAATTGGGGTTTAAACTTTTATGAAAAAGCAGTTATATTGTAGGATCAGACTTTTTAATAGACTGCAGGCATTAAACAGACCTTGTATTAGGATTTGAAATTAATGGGTCACTGTGTAACATTCCAGTCTTCATAGACTGATAAGATTAATGCTTGCTTATATAGCAAATTCAATGGCTCATTTAATTTCATATGAATGTTTAAACTTAAATTGCTTTTGGATTAAGTCTAAACTCATTATTCATTTTAATGTCTGAAAGAACTTTCATTTTTCTTTCATTTTATTTAATCAAGTGCATCATCATTAAGTAAAGGCTATGAACTTAGATAGCTGAGAAATAAGGAAGTTTATTAATTAAATTTTTAAAAGATCTATTTGTTAAACTTTAATTCAATGACCATTTTGGGTTCAATAAGAAGTTAGGAAAAACAGAGACTGCAACTTTCCTGTAATAATATTAGAGGGAAAGGGTGCTTTTGGGCAAGACATTTGCAGCATATTAATCCCTCTGAGAATATGGAAGGTATATTTTGTTGTTAAACACACCCTTGTATTCACATCTCTTTCGCATTTTGAAAGACTGAGCCTCCTTCATTGTAGCTCAGCAAGACTTTTGCTAATACTTGGCTCACAATGCATATTAATTAATTGATTTCAGTGAATATACATCAGTTTACATCAGGTAAGACTCTGACTCTGCATTGCCCACTGATGTACTGGAGAACACTGGACTGATAAAGGACTTTTCCTTAATAGTACGTTAAACTTCAGGAATCTGAGTGCCAGGCAAAAACTTCAGTACACTTGCAAATGGAAGAAGATGCATTAACTTACTTATCAACAGAAGCCATACATCAATTTCTGCTGCCATTCCATGCAGAGTGCACTCTATTACCATACACATTCACTTTCATCACAGAATTAGACACTATGCACTAATTACAGGTTGCAGAAGAAATATCTCTTTAAAAACACTCACACATCCTCTTATTATGTAAACCTTAATGCGTTTGATGAGGAGCATGGCTGACAGACCACAAAACCCCTCTCTGGGATTTACCTGGGACTATCAGAGTTTAAGAGTGTTAGCTAATGAATTATTCAAAATTAATTAATAGCTTGGGAGAGTCCTTCACCTGTCTGACACAACTTCATTTTCCTTAGATAAGGTTTCTCAGCAGAGTCAGACACTGGCAAACAACTTTGTTTTCTCTTTTTAGTGTGTGTGTGATGATTTGCACTACAGACAATGAAAAATGTATTTCCTTGTATAATAATAATAATTTCACCTGGCTGCAATGTAATTTAAAGATGGACTCTGAGTGCTTTGCACTGGGGGTGCAGTTACCACCATTACAGATGATAACCTGACTGTCCAAAACCCAGGACAGAAACAAAAGCCACGACAAAGCCAGGCTGTTGTGTCCAACTGAGTGCTCTGTTCTTTAGGTAACATTGCTCATTTTCTCAGAAAGGAAGCACAGCTTTCCACAAAGATATAACATTTTAAGTTACTTTTTCCTGTTCATTGTATTTAAAAAGCACTTTTAAGGAGTATCCTTAAAAGTTACAAAAACTGTATCCTATCTGTCAGTTCTTTTCTTTTTGCTGAATGATGTCTTATTCAGGAGCTGAAGAACAATTTGCCTGTTAGAGTACTACTGTAATTTATTTATTTATGGATTTATTTAATTAACAAGAGGAACCTACTTTCTAAATGAGTTTGCATGGTATGTCTAATGTTATTACCTCATAGTTTGTAAATGGTGTGAATCTGTGTGCAAACACACATACAAAGAATTGTAGCATCACGCCTTAGCTTGTGATTTACTGTAAATTGTTAAGAACTTCTAAATATAAACACTTTATTATAAAACTTTTTACAGTGTTTGAATTAGTATTAATTATGCAGCAACAGAATAAATTCAAGTCAGGTTTATGTCCTCTTGCTGGATGTTCCTTTATATAAGAAAGCAGAAAACAATTCCCAGAGCTTCTAGTAACATGTCACTAAACCCAAACATTTCAAACTAGATAATGACTTTGACTCCATGCTGAGTCAGGGACAAATAAAATTAAGATTCCTTCCCCCTTCACCTCAAATGTCAACCATGTAGAACATAGGTATGCAAGATCAGTGAGTTTTACAGTGTGATACTCCTCCTGTATACCCTGGGAAGCCACAGGAGTTATTGCCGTGTGTTCTCCTCCATCTTACATGATGGGCAGGCAAAATGACCTGCCATCAGTATAGTGCAATTTGTTGCTGCCTTTGGTTTACAGCAAATTACTACTGCCGAGAAGCAAGGAGGGAATATGTCTCTGAGGCGCATTTCCTTTGAGGCTATTCCAGGAGGGATAGCAGCTCATGCACTATCTTTTTTTTTGATCAACAGCTATCTTTGAAAATAAATCTGCTGAAGGGTCTCAGGAGGTTTGATACTGCCCCTCAATCACTCACAACTCTTGGGGCATCCTGCTGCAGCACACCCAATCCTGTCACTCCTCTTTCTCCCCCAGGGAAGACCAGCCATAGCTGGGGTTAAAGCAGACAATAAAATGGGGAAAAAAATATGGACTATGGGCTGGAAGTAGCAATAATGAAAACAGTAATGCAACACGGCATCAGTAGCGACATGGAGGCTGAAAGAGGAGCAATGTGGTAGAGATCAAAGCAGTGGGGAACTGTTCTTTGTACTATTAATATCTCCCATATTTTTAAAGTGGAGATGAAATGTAAAAGCAAACTGTATACTATTTTCCCTCAGGCCACCACCATTAGAGGCACTTGATAAGCCTTGTAACTCCTACAGAAGGACAGCAGACCACTGGAGTATAGAATATAACATGTACTATCTAAAAAGCTAACATGACAGATACAAGGCAAAGCAAGTATTCAATTTGGGCTATCACGAAAAGAAAGAAAAACAAGAACAGAATCTTTTGTGACAGTTCACCAAAGAAATTATTCTGCTGTATCTGGAAGCATAGCCCTGAGCCAAGAGTGTGTCAGTGTTATCTGCCTGTATGGAGGTATGTGAGATGGTCCTCATCAGGACCAGTCTTGGGCAACAGAGATGTTCCCAAGATTTTTGTCATGTTTTTACTTTCTTTCCTTGTTCTCAATGAATAACTCTTAAGGCATTTGCCTTTTATTTCTAGCCAGACCAAAAAGAAACTGCATGATTCCTCCTGCTTCGCTTGCCCTCCACTGTTAGATCAGACACCCCCAAGGGCAACATGAGGTATGTACACAAACCCAAGCTTTGCCTGTTCCCTGCTTGGAATTAAGCAAGTAGCATGTTTGCTGTCATAGGGCTGGATTGTAGATCTTGCTAATCCATGCAGAAAAGACAGTTTTCTTGCCTGTATAGGGAACCAACTGATTTTTAAAAAGTAAGAAATTTGCAGAAATGGATTAAGAGGGAAGATGTATGTCTAGAAATGGTATAGGGCAGAGTCAGGTCACTTGGTTTGTTTTACTCACACTGTCCTTATTTCCCTTACTGTCTTTCCATACTTTCTGTATTTCCCTCTCTGTCTCACCTAGCTACACTGCAAGCTCTTTGAGGCTGGAACTATCTCTTCCATAACTCAGCAGGGGCTCTAGCAGAAGGGGGATTTGATCTTAGTTGTATCCATGGGTAACATTATAGCACAAATAATAATTTTAGAGGCAGGATTACTGAGCAAAGTATTTGCCAAAGATGACAGTGAATATTGTAATGGCAATACCCTGCCTGCTTGACAGAGATTGAATAAATATATCCTTAGATTATAAGCAAATGAATTGGTTTAATACGTTTCCAACAAAATAATCTTCTATTGCAAAATACCAATGCACTGGAGCTTTACTTATTTTCATGTATTGAAATTTCTTATTAAACTTTTATCATTAAGATTTCTTACAAAAAAATTCAACTGGTTTATCAAAATTGGATATTTATTTCAACATTAAAGTTTAATTTAAAATAATCTGGTTTTTTATTTATATTACTTCATGACCTGTCAGTAGTAGAACATGTAACACTATATTCTGCATTAGGATAGCAGAAACAACTCCTTCTTTATTATACTGATAAAGAAATCAGCAAAGTCTCTGATGATGCTTTTGTTCTTAGCAAATTCTTCCATACTCTGTCATTTCTTTAACCAGACTGACTTCAAAATAATAAAAATTAAAAAGACAGTTTTAAAACTAAACTTTTGAGTTTGAAATGCACATTACTTTTTGAAGCTGCTATTTAGAATTTTCCTTTTGTAGAAAAGTTATTTGTTCCATTTCTGAACAAAATTGAACTTCAAGATGTCCACATTTCCCAAACAGAAATTCTATATTCTGTTCAGCTCTGTTTAAAAATTCAGCGTGTTGTGCAGTGCTCTCATTGCTCAGAATAGTGCTATTTCGAATTGTGCTATTTGTGGAATATTTGACAATTATTAACAAAATATCATTTCAGCCTAGCTTATAACTTCAGTTCAAATTCTACTTGATAGTGTTTATGTGCTAGCTGAAGTGTTTTTCATGTGTTACAATGACATCTTCAGATGTCTTGCGCTATCTTACAGTTTTCAAATGAGGCAGCTCAAACGGGACTCTTTTTAGTGGCAATTTCATGAAAATCATCTAAAGAAAAAGGTTATTTAGAAGTAAATGGAAGGGGGGAGAGCAAGGAAAGTAAATGAGGCAATATATTTCCAGCTAGGCTAAATGTCAGATTAGAATTCAAAGAAGCAATAATGGTAGGCAACTGTTGTCAGATTCAAATGACTGAGAAATGATGGGTCTGATTCTATAGATGCTATAGAAGCTGCCGTATTTGGTAATTTCAAAAGCTGAATGGGCCAGATTCTCAGTGGATGTAAAACTTCTAAGAGCCCTACAAGATGTCTAATGGAACATATCTAATATGTTATATTACTATATGACCATCCCTTAGTGTTAAAAGATGGTCCTGTCCTTACATTCTCAAAAATACTTGTATTATTTTTTTCAACTAAGTGGTATAGTTCTGAAATACCCCCTGTGCAAATAGAAACCAGACTGTACATTTGTCTCAAAACTGTCTATGTATCTGTGCTTCTCTTAAGCATGCAAAGCGACACACCCTGCTGTACAAAATACTTGCTCTAGCTATTAAATGTTCTCTACTTGCCTTTTTCTTTTGGCAGCCAGAGAGGTTCTGGTATTGCAGGATCATCCCCTGAGTAGTGGCATGTAGAAACATCATATAACAAATTCCCAGATTGGTGGTGGAACGGCACAGACTTCACGTTTACCTTCCTCCCTACAGTGCTTTGACTTTTAGGAACAAATATGCACATTTCCCTGTTGGTCTCTAGCAATATACACAGAGTATTTTTTTTCTCTTTACATTCCTCACTCCTTTGTGAATTATGGAGTAGTAAGCACATTTTTAAATACAGCTTTGCAGACAGTGAGATACAGCTCCATTCCATGCAAGGCAAATTGAAGCTCATTTATGAAAGTACATCTAAAAATGCCAAGGGAGTAGACTTATCAAAGAGATGACATCAAGTTGTCACTCATTCTTCGTACATGCACCTGTGATTGAGAAAAGTGTTTTCTTTAATATAACTTGATATTTGAAGAAAGTATGACAAAATGAAGTCCTATCCCTTCATCATTTACATTATGCCTTAGGGGTACAAAGTTGATCTAAGACATTTAGATTTATGCCTATTAGTGAAGCTGTACCCACAGATGATCAAAAGGCTCATTTTGATTCCTATAAAATAGTCAATATCACAGTTAGGGAAACCTATTAGGTATAATGAAATTACAGCTATAAATGACATAAACCTGAGATATTTTATGATAAATATCGTTTGATATACCAGCCTTTTTTAAGAGTTCATTCCATCCACCATCCTTTTGAAGACAGGTCCTAAACTACAGGGCATGAAAAATGATGAACATAAAAAAAGGAAGCTACCCTGCTTAGAGACTTACAGCTAACCTATCAACTTCTGGTGCATTCCCATTTGACACTGTACAAGCTCCATCATGAAAGGAGAAGCATAATGAAAATACCTTTTGTCTTTATTTCAATCATATGTATCCTTTGCAAATCAAGATGTAATAGAGATGTGCAGAAAGAGAAAACAGAGCGATACACTGCCACTGGAATCTAGGAGAGCTTGATGTGCAATTTACAAGTCAGTGGGCTTTGTATGCAAGTAAAAACCTTTGGATGTGACTGAGGCAAGAAAAGAAAGACAGCATGTCACAAGACATTTATTTCTCATATTTGATGTGCAGAAGACATATGCACCATGAAACAAACTCAGTGGCAAACATCAAAGGTCAAGAGTCAGAAGTATGCCCAGATGTACACATTACCCAGGAATGGAACAAAACCAGTCATAGTATCCTGAGTATGTCTGTTTGGAATTATTACATTACCTTTAAAATTGTAATGAAAGGTAAATGGGCTGCAGATACTCTAAGAGAAAAAAAAAAAGGGGGGGGGGGGATTAATACATTGTTTCAATTTGTTTCAGGAGCAAAGATGTGGAAATTATTTCCATATGGAGAAAATCCTAGTTAACTAGTGACTTGAGGGCAGGGAGCAAACATGAAGAACTGCAATTATGTTTGACCTATGCTCAGTCTAGTCTGTTGTACTCTCTGGATGATGCAAGCACCACATCCTGGGGCTAGGTGTAAGAAGCTTCCAGAAAAATAACCCCCTGAAATTTTGCTAAATCTTATTACTGAAGGAGTTCATGCTTGGTAGGTAGTTCATTGTAAATACACATAAAACTGTTGTATAATACTTCCTCCTTAGGACCCTTCCACTTCTCAAAGCCTATGGAAAGCTCACTGAAGGACCGGCTGTGCATTGAGCTAGCTGCCTGTCATGCTGGTTCCAATATCATTTCCTTCCAGCACCTGGTGTTCTTCTGTTAGCTCTCATTTCATTCTTTAAGGTGCACCTGTCCTGGGCATAAAATCATCTTTTTTTCTTGAATAAGTAGGAGAAGAGAAGTGATGGAAAGCAACTGGGCACATGACCTCTTAAGGAATGCCCTTAACTAGACTTGCTAGATCAGTGACAGAAACATATCTAAGTAAGAGGGGAAAAAACAGAAGTCATACAAAAGTATGGAGTGTGAAAAAGTGACCTGAGAGAGGAAGTGCCTAGCAGCTGCGAGTGTCTTGGTAAAAAAAAAAAATAAAATGGTTTGCAATGTGGCCAGGCATTTGGTAACGATTTGAAACAAGCTACTTCACTCAGGTCCCAATTCAGCAAGAGACTTTGGTGAACATCTAACTGTAATTGTTTTGACTTCAGTGAAAATGCTTTCATCTGTTCAACATTACATATCTGCTTAATTTCTTGAACGGACTAAGTCATACAGAGCTAAACATACAGATAGAACAAATGGTAGCTCAGGTGGGGGATTATGCCATTTTGAGACAAAGGTTCATAAGCTACTGAATGCATCGAAGAAAATGACACTAAAAACAAGGGTCGAATTTGGCCCTGTTTCTATGTTTATACATCCTGCTGCATTGTATCTTTTCCTTTCCCTCATTTTTACATTCCACAGTCTCACTTCACTACAAACTGTATGAGACAGAGCCTCCTCAGGGAGCAGCTAGAGATTTGAAATTCACATCACTTTTACCCTTAAGCTTGTCAGATGATCAGATAGCCGAGAAAGTGCTAATAGTTTATGCTCTGGTGAAATATGTTTTTCTGTACATGATTACCTTTGTATTTTGTTCCCCTTATCCCTGATTGTCAGCATTTTAATTAAAAATAGAGGTGTGAGAACATGGGAAAACCTGTCTGCAGAACAAGGCTGACTTTGATTTAAATTAGTCTACTAAGTTTGTAAATTTGGAACCAAATTTTCTGCTGCTATCATCTGTTTGGAGTGATACCATGGAGCTTGATGCTGAGCAATTCAGCTTGCTCTCTGAGACACCTGTGTCTCCTAAAATAGGGCAGAGGGAGTGTAGATAATAACTAACCCTTGATGAAACTTTCCAAAGGTGGTTTGAGCTGCTATTGCTTCTCTGACTAAAAGTTTATGTCCCTACCACAACACTGGGAGACCATGGGATGTTCACTCAGCTACACCTGTTTGCTACTCAGCTCCTCCACAGCCAGTTTACTGGTACTTAAAGGCTCTGTCTCATCAGCTTTATGGCCGGGTTTAAGATATTACTATCCACATTTTTTGTCTTCCAAGACTATTGACCTTGTAGACAGCACAATAGGTAACTTGTCTAATTTTTTAGCTGCTGTAGTTCACAGACTTCCATATTTTAGTGTAATTTAATCCAGTGGTTGGCAAGGAGCACATTCACGTTCATACGGCTACCTCTTGTCATGGGGCTGTGACTACCAGAGGAAAATCAAGAAGGACAAGTGCAGATGGCAACTGTCTAATGAGCACAACTTGAATGTCTGCAGCTTGTAAGACTCCTCACCAAAGAAGATGGCATGTTAATATGTGGATATATACTCCCTTCTACTGCAGGGAAAAAAAATGCTGCAGAAGGATAGGAAAGAGAACAAAGGGCAGTAACCTTCTAATCTGTCACCACAATATTTGCTAGTTTATCTGCCAACTTCTGTGGTACCTTACATAAAGCTTCATTACATAAACATCCCCGATTGATCGACTACAGCGCTGGCTTAGACAGGGTTGGCCTGTTCAAAGCTACATTTAAGCACAATCATAATCCAGAGTCAGGTCTCCTCCATATTCCATGGGAAGCTCAACTGGCAGAAGCCACAGTTCTTTACTGGATTCAGCTTTGTGTAACTCACTTCTGGAGATGAAAACGTTGCTCCTGAGTTACATAATTTTTTTTTTTAAAGTAGCCAACTTCCAGTGAAGTCTGTAAAATAAAACTTGTGAAAGAAAGAGAAACCCCTATGTTTCTCTTGTATACAGTACTTGGGATTGTTTGTTGTTGGTTGTTGTTTTTTTCCCTCACAGTTTTTATGATCAAAAAATACCTTTTCCATGCCAAAACAAAAAATTAGCACTCCATCACAAGGAGAAAACATACTATTTTGTCATAAACCAGTGAGAATATTAGATTACTTTGTTTGTTTGTTTTTGGTGGAGACATGCTGTGAAGTAACCATGACAGACCAGTGTCTGATTGCTGAGGTGACACAATGATCTGACAGAAAAAACTACAAGATGAAAGGAAGTAAAACAATATGATAAAGATGAAAGATGATACAGCAAAAATAGCACAAAGAAAGAACTGAGCATGAAGTAATAACATTAGGACACAACAAAATATGATGTGATGGAAGAGAATTAGCCTGATATGGTTCCTGATGATGCTGCATAGGAAGAAGTGTTATGATGATATATTGCAGTGACAAAAGACAATGCTGGATTACACAGAATATAATACAGAAATGGACAAAGTAGAAAAACACTGGCATACACTGGAAAGAAGACAAACTGTTCTGATATTTATGTTTTAATGATCTCATTCTAATTCTATGGAGCTGAAGTCAATAGCAGTGTTCATATGGACACTTGTTAACTTAATTGAGGACATTCATTTGATGTAAATACCTAAAGGTCTCATCAACGACAGCAATAGCCAGTAGACATTCTCTGCAAGCACTAAAGCCCTGCACCCAGTGCTGTATGTTGGCACTCTCACTGGTGGCAAGATTGATGCATGACTGGGATTTGGGATCATGAGGGAGAGCAGTGCTTGTCCCCCACCTGTGTGAGCAAAGACAAGATATGCACATGAGTCTGCTTTAATTTCACTGCAATGTTCACCATTGGGTCCCTAATAACGAAGTCCAGTATCTCTACTATGTTTATGTACTGCCTATTTAAACCAAGGTAATATCACTGAAGTTTAGACAAATCTCAGTTTCAGATTGTCTGTGTGACTTTTAGGATGCTGTGCTTTCTTTTTCTGGCAAGAAAGTAGGTTGCTGATATTCTTGGTTCATCTTTGCTCACAGAGGTAAAATTAGAGGCCTTGAGACTCCTGCTGGTAGAACAAGCTCTCAATTTCTCACTGTCGAAATTCAATCTGATTTCTATCTTTTTCACTAAAAAGCTGTCAGCAGAAAATAAGCAATTCCCATTGAAGAGTTACATTAGTTTCTAAGGTATACACATTCAGCTGTAAATGAAGAAAAACAAATAATTTAAATTGGTTTTTTGTTTTAATTTATATTTCTATATTAACTATATTTTTATATTTATATTAACTAAGCAAAAATATTAATGCAGAGCATAACTATAACCCACCCAAAAGAAAATAATCAAAAAGAGAGAGGCTGAATCACTGTTAGAACACTATTAACTTCTTTTCTTAATATGGCCCTGGTTATGATTTTCTCCTCCTTATACTGGTGCAACTCTGCTGGTTATCCTTCATCTACTGTGGTGGAAGCAGGAAAACAGCACTTATTTACAATGAATAAATTATAACAGAAATTAGAAGCTTTCTTTGCAGTACAGCATAATATGAGGTCTATCAGTAGCCAATGAGACTATCTTGATAGGCCAAAAATACAACTCCACTTATGTGGAATAGCAGCTTTCAAATACAGAGACTATATAAAGTGGATTTCAGGTATTTTTTTAGCATTTGCAAGTCACACTTCAAAAACTAATTTATGTTTTATTTATAAAGAAATATTTTTAAATTATGTTATAATTTTTTCAACTATTTAAAATCTCAAAAGAATGGTGGGGGTTTTTCACTGCAGTTTTTATATTAAACCGTTTCCTAAGGGAATTTTAAAAATGTGCAATTTGTAGTTTGAAGTTAAATCTACACTTTCTGTGAAATCTCCTTCACCTTTCTCAGACCTTTGAGAACAACATCTGAAGTATCTACTTATCCCTCTTTTTTGTCAGATATTCAAGTAATAAGGATGTTCACATTAGGATTCTATGGACATTTAAGTTTTTTTCTTTCTTTGCTACACAAATTTATTTATAGGTTTTTTTACCTCTTGAGCATTACTACTGGAGCTGAACAAACGAGTAGTTTAGAGATTTCTTTTCTTCCCCTGCAAGGCAGCTGTACTAAGTGCTAGCTCACTGTAAGTAGACTGGTCTCTGAATTATGTTCTAGTTTAGCTTTATTTCTCTTGGCCAAAGAAGTTATTATTCCTCTGTCTATCCTGTCCTGGAGATTACTTCCCCCAGAACAACAGTGGCAAAGCAGGTGGTGCGTCTGCTCTTTTGACATTGCAGTTCATGGTCTGATATATTAACGTAAACTGAAACTGATGGCGGGTTCAGTTAATACACCAGGCTGCAAAGTGTGGCAGCTGAGCCTTTACTACAACTCTCGTTCTGCTGGCTTTGCCATTGGGGTTGATAACCTCCTTACAGGGACAGAGAGTCCAGTGACAGGCTTAGACACTGCTTCTAAAGCCAAAAGGAACTATGAAACTGAGCCCTAATTTTTAACAGTTGCCTATTTATTGTTTTCTCACAGATCTTTGTTCTTGCTCATTTTTTGTTCCTCTTGGATTCTTGATAAGAACTTTAATCATAGCTTTTCCTTCCATAGCTTTCACTGCTCAGAATTATCTAGATAGCCTAATTAACTTCAATTCCATCATTTTTGTTTGCAACATAAAAGATGAATGAAAGAGAATGGTAGTTTCCAGATAAATATGAAAGCAGAACTGCAGTAGAGAGCATGAAATCCTTAACAAAACCTGCAACAAGAATCCCAGTTTGGCACAGAATATTTCCCTGTACAGGCACAAGATCACACTACCTATGAGCAGAGCAGCCTATACATACTAAAAAAGAGACAGAATTGCAAGTGAACAAATACATGAAATAAATGAAAAATATAGAGGAAATTATCAAAACATGACACTTGATGAGAGGATAAGAAAAGGCAAGCACGTGACAAACTCACTCACAATAGCTTCCTTAATGGGAGTTGCTTAGATGCTTTAATGCAGAACATTGTGAGGGGAAACATGGCAAAGAATACAGAGCAAGTAAAGATCTGAGTAAAAAACTCAGTGCCTTCTCCCATGAGCTACATTTGATGCTTGTAATGCACTGGGGATATTTACTGTGCAGCATTTAATGGCACTTAAAATCATGCTTGCTCCCCATGGTGTGTTGAGGAAGTGCCCACTGTATAATCGAAAACCTGTAGGAGAAGTAGATTTATCCACAGCTGCTAATGGCTTTCCTTTGCTTTCCATGAGATTCTTTATTCATCCAAATATATTGCTTTCTACCTGAAAAATATTTATCAGACTGGGAAGACACACTAGGAAACTTCTTTCCAGGAGGGATTAAATGACCAAAAATCTCACAACTTTCAGGAAAAAAATTAAATCTCAGTATTTTAACCTTGCTTTGTTATAAATAAATCATTGAGAAAAGAAGAGCTGAGGAAGGAAACAGAAATCCTTGACATTTATCTCACAAACGTTTAAAGCATTTCCTGATGAACATAAATACAAAGACAAATAACTGAAACACTACATACAGAAAAGTTTAAGTAAACTCAGATATTTCAGTGGATTCCACTGTTTTTCAAAAGAACAGGTCCTGTGTTAAGATTCAGGACAAGAACATGCAAGATCTGAATTGAGGTCTGTGTTCTGTCCTGGAATGTGTAGGTGTCTTTAAGCAAGTCCCTTTGAACCAGATTTCAAAGATGCTTACGTACCTAAGGAAAAAACGTAGAGATGTGACTACTTCATGTAGGAAATGAACATCCTCATACACATGAAAATCCCACTTGGCACCACAGCAGCCATTTGACTCTTTAAGTCTCCAATTGTCTATAAAAAATCCAGCCCTTAATCCCTCTTCACCTTAGTAAAATAGGAAAAGCAGCATTATTATTTTTTTTTTCTGTCTTGTGTATTTACTTTGCAGCTCAAAGCAGGGCTTCTCTTAATAAATACAGCTGTGTCCTCCAGCCATCTCCATAAACAGCAGCGAACAATCACCTGTGTAGTCAGGGCTATAGTCAAAATATTCCAGCAACCTGGGGCTGCAATACAAAAGCAGAAGTCTCATGAGAAGACAGTGAGCAATGTAGATGGAGAAGTAACTTCAGATTGTGTTCTCATAGAAAGAAAACACTTTGGTTCCTGATGCTACCAGAAAGCTGAAGTGCAGAAAGGAGCGTGTATGCCTTTGCATGTGTAAGGATGGACTGGTGGAAAGGGAGATAGGAGATCAGTAACTTTTTTTTTTTTGGTTTGTTTAAGCTTCAGAAGAAATTTGATTTGGTTTTGCACTGAAATCAAAGTATACTGAGGAAAATCCTGCAGAAAATCCATGCAATGATGATAACAGGCAATAATTGCCCCTTCTAACACCAGACTTCCTTTCTGTAGCTGACCATTGTGTGTAACTGCGGATGGATCAGCGTCACGGGGAGAAGGGAGAGCAGCAAAGCCTTCTAGCCAGCCTAGGTGATGTGATGCAGAGGTCCTGATGGGCTGGCTGATGATAGTGATGGCAGGGGAGCAAAAGTCCCCTTGGCACCGACCAGCAGTCCACTGCCAGACACAACACAGCACAGGAATACATGCTCATGGGACCCACGAGCTTCTGTGTGTCAGAGCTGTAAGAAAACCTGAGTACAGAAGAAAGAAAACTCAGAACCTGAAGAAAATGTTCTTAACCTGAAAGGTCTGCAAGTGCATAGGAAAGGGTATGAACAATAAGATGTTACAGTAAACAAACCTAAAAATAGGAGGGGGGGAAAAAAAACCTTATAAAAGAAAGGAAAAGGAAGCTCTAAATCTTGCCTTAGTACAAAGCATTAGCGGTTGAGCATGTTGAACAGCTGCACTTATAAATACCCTGCTCAGTTCTAGATATCTGAAAAGCAAGATTTTCCTTTCCCCATGACACAAAGCACCACGACGAATATTTTGCTCTGTGATTATTTTTTTTATTTCATTGCTGCAGCTGATCTCAATCTTTTATAGTCTTACGGTGCCCAGTAATAAGAATCCCATAATCCAGCTGTATTTCCCACATGCTGGGACTTCCATCTTCTTATTACATTGTCCAGATAGCCAAAGCTTCACAGTAAATGTCTTTACTTTGGAATATAGATAGCCCTCTGCTTCTTTAAAGCTTCCAGATGTGGGTTAAAAAAGTCTTTTTATGGTAGCTACACAGGTTTGATGAATATAACAAGCCAGTGCTTCTATTCTGATAGCAACAAGGTGAGGCTGAGGTGTACTAATATTCTTCCATAATTTACAGACCAAGAACTGCAACAGAGACAGAAACTAAAAGTTTGTCTACATGATAAGGATGAATATTCCTGAGCCCTGAACTGGTATGAGAGCCAGTTCTGGTCTCAAAGCCACTAAGCTGTGATACTCTGGAACTTCCAAATCAAGACAGGTTTGTGCATGAGATCAGAGGGACTTGAGGCTTGCAACTGTCTTTTCCTGACTACATAAACAGAGCTTATTCAGCCTTTTCAAGGTCAACGAAGAACCTATGGCAAGAATTCTTCCTAGAAATGAAGCTTTTTATTTTCCAGGAAAATCCTCAGGGATTTACAAAAATTCAAATAGATATAAAAGATACTTTCATTTCCATGCAAATGTTTTCTATTTTCTTTCTTACTCCTCAAGTCCTTTTGATATAATGCAAATTACAATTAATGCAAAACTTGTGCCATCATTTAACATAGTGCTAGCTGGCTGGATCTCTGCATTAAATTCCCTTGCTCAGTCACTGTCATTTTTCTTGTCATTCTGCTGCCAGTTTTGTTGTGGTTTGTTTTTTTGGTTTGTGGGTTTTGTTTGGTTTTTTGGGGTTTTTTTTTTGCGGGGGGAGGGATATGACACAAACCCCAAAAAATAAAAAACCCAAACAAAAAAACCCCAAACATCACAGATATCCTTATTTTTTGCAGATTAAAAATTTGGGGGGTTGTGGAAATTAAGTAACAGCTGTAGCCAGTTAGTTACTTTGATTAGCTTAGAAATAAGTTGGCTACAATCAAACAGAAAACAAGGCACAACTCTGCAGAAAAAAAGCCAAATGAAGAAAAAGTGGCATACTAAATTAAGAGATAATGTCATTCAAAGCACATTATGCATACTGTTTAAAATCATTAATAGACTTTATCAAAAAACTTAAAGAATTGATTGGTGAAATATTTAATGTATATAAATGTGTGTAATAGATGCAATGTGTTGAATTTAATTTTATTAATTTATCTCAGAAACTTTAATTCTTTACTAATTTATGATTATTTTTCAGGAGTATCTGGAAATATATGTAGGCTAAAGAAGGAAAAAAAATAAGATTAATAAAAGTCCCAGCTGCAGTGTTATTAAATAGGACATGAATTAAACAAAGTCCATTTTTACACTCCAGAGCACACACTTAAGCTATTGTTGCCAAAGTGAAAAAAAACATTCCCACTCAACTTGTACTTCAGAAAACAGAACAAACCTTATCAGGGTTTGTGTTTTTAAAACACTTTCAGCAGCAACCACCATCAGAGACTACTAGCAACTTAAATGGACTGAAACGTCCAGTTTTTTCTGAAACTAGTACTGGAACTCTTAGCCTTTTCTGATTTATGACTATACAGAATAATCTATTACAGACATAGATTGCTCAAGAAAGTTTCCATATTCAGATTTTAGTCTAGCTATGTGAACAGGCATTTATTAATGGCCACTTATGCTCTGTTTCGGAATAATCCACTGGTGTAGAAAACATTGTAAACCACAGATGAAAAATGGACTATAATACTTCTTAGGTACAATAACTTTTATCACCAGTGTTCACATCTGGGGATACCAGTTCAGAAACAGGATTTATGTTGGCATTTTGAGCCAGGATAGAACAAAAATTGTTTGTGACTAAAAACCTGATACTTCTGGAAAGGAAAACAGCCTGGTTTTAATCAGGCTGTCCCATACAACACTTTCTTAAGAAAAGCAAGATATTGCATTGGGAAACTGTTAGATGAATGCACAAATGATGGAAAAACTACACTCAGTGTGTAGATATCAGTAAGTAACTGTCCAATTAAGAGGACAGACTATTTGTGATCTCCCAAGGGTTTACTCCATTTCTAACACAATTCAATGTATTCATTGATACCTTAGTGTAAAGGAAGATAAGGTGCACTGCACATTGCGGATGATGCTAAGCACTTTGGATGACAGGATCAGAATTCCTAATGATTTTGACCCTACTAAATTGGAAAGACAGTCTGAAAACAGTGAGATGAAATTCAGTAAGGCAAGTACAAAGTATTCTACTGAGGAAGGCAAAATAAACTTGTAATTACAAAACTGGGGATTAAGTGGCTGGGGCTAGAAGAGGCCCCAGACTGTTTCTGGCTGACCAAAGTAACATTTTGGGTTAAAAAAGGAAGACAAATGTAAATCAGAGATGCAATTATGAGACACTCCTACAGAACACCGGTGAGATAATTACTGCACTTTATAGGCTTTAGGAATCCTCATCTAGAATACCTGGTCTTCACACTAGGAGGCATGCAGTCAAATTAGAAAGACTCCAGAGGATAGCAACAAAAATTATTAGGATCTTAGAAACATTACTTATCATGAAAGGTTAAAATAATTGGATTTGCCTGAACCAGAAAAGAGAAGATGGAGGGGGACATGATAAGCGTCTTTGCAGATGAGATTATTATAAAGGAGATGGTGATCTGTTGCTCTCTATCTAAACTGAACCTTAGACAAGAAGAAATAAGTTTCAATTTCAGCACAGAAAATTTATGTTAGACATCAGAAGAACTACAGTAACTGTTAAGAGCAGTTAAGGATTGAAATAAGTTATCTATAGAGTCCAGAAAATCCCTTCTTGGGAAGTTTTTAAGAACAAACTAAGATAGCGTTCATTAGTCGTGGTCTATGTTTACCAGCTTTTTTGTTAGACTGGGAGACAGCATGAGATCTATTAAGTGACTTCCAGTTTTGGATTTCTACATCTCTTTCACAGATTAGAATTCTGTGATATTTAAAAAGACTGGAACAACAATTTGCGATTGACAGCGTATGCTAATACAGTAAAGAAACCCAGTTGACAGGATCAACATCACTGTATTATTCAGCAGCAAATCTAGCCCTTTTCCCAACCTATATACCTATATACTATTTTTATATTTTTTTGAAAAAGATACTAAATTCCTTTCAAGTCCTTTATAATGATATATCTATAGAAGACATTGGCATTACCACTAATGTAAAACTGGTGTAACTGAAAAAAAACCTGAGATTGACTCTACTGAAATAGGCACTGTAGATACTGATTTTAAATTCACAGACCTCTTAATCTTATCTTAATAAGTAAGCCCAGCTTTCTATTAATGTGTGAACATCTTAGAAATAGTGCTACCGATCACAAACAAATGCAAGATATAATCCAATTCTCTACAAGCAGAAGAGGAGCTATTTCTTAGTCAAGACAATTGAAAATACTGCAGGCTGTGAATAGAAAGTGTAGAAAAGGTTAGCCCATGCTTGCCTTCCCTTTTCTTGGCCTTCTTACAATTATATATGCTGCCTCATTAATTTCCATTATTCTCTTGTACTTAATGGTAAACAGGTCAACATCTTTGTGTGACAAAGACACAGAATAGAATTTCTTCTTCATTGTAGCTGATGACAATACTCCTAACAGCTTCACAAAGTTTGATTAATAGTCTTCTACATTTGTGGGTCCAAGCTGCAAATTTACATTTTTGACCATGCTTTCATCTAAACGTATTATATTATTTCCCTGGGTAAAGAAAAGTCAACCACCTACCAATGCTTCTGTCAAGAGTATACTGTGCAATTTATTTTAGATTGCCTAGAAGTGACAACCCATATAAAGCATATCAAAGAGAAAGCTCTTGCTTAACTCACATGACAAAACACAAGTAGTTCCTTAGATGGAGCCTAGGTGCTCCATGCTGACTTGTCACACATATTCTTTTCTTTCAGTAGTGCTGCTAAGATATGCTACCATTTCATTTGTCATTTTGCAAGCCTCAGAAATGTCAATGGAGACCCTAAATACAAGTGTTTTAGCAAATACTTAAATTTATTTACAAGTCAGAATAACAGGGGAAAAAGTTGCAAACACTTGCTAACTAGGAGTTAATAAGGTCAGCTAGCCATGCATAGTTGCAGGCTATTTAGGCTCAATACAATGACCGACGAACTTTTTCATGTGCTTAAGTTGCAAAAAGGAGGCAAGTGGATGATTCTGAAAAGGTTTCTGTATTTGTCCAGCATGACACAAATGGGATCTCTGAAGCTAGCAGATTATTGATAAGATAAAAACAAGCAAAGAAATAAAATGTAGTGATTTTGATTGTTTTTGAAGTCTATCATAAACAGTACAGCTGAATAAAAGATGGATATTACTAATTATGTTTTCCAATATTGGAAAAGACATGTAATCCAAACCATATGGAGAGAAACAGAGTATAAATTCATTAAAAATTGGTGGCTATATTTTCCAGTGATCTAGATTGATGATACTCTCAGATGTATCTACTGAAATGTCCACTGTTTCAAAAGGAAAATTTAACAAATTCCCTCTGAATATGACAGGCATTAATATTAATTTGCACTGTTACTACTTGAGAAAAAAATCTGCTTCATGATCTCTGTGACCTTTCCTTACTAACATTAGTATTCTTGATAAAGTCTAAATACTAGCTGCTATACATAAATACTGTAATATTTCTTCACTGTTATGATAGACAGTTTCCCAATTGAGCATCCAGAGGTGAACAGGTTGATACGTGTTTCATGCATAAGATTATATCTAGAAAATTTAAGATGTCAACAGGATATCTGAAAGAAAGTATAAAGACTAAATGTTGTACTGTCTTGGCTTGCTTTCTTCTTTTACAAAAACACAGAACCTGGTATCAAGAATGACTTCTTTCCTGCAGACCTATGAAACAAGAAATCATGAATATTTGAAAAACCTTCCTAAACAAAATAAGAAAACTACCACTATCATGGCAACTGAGATGCAAAGGAAGGCAAGGGGAAATACATTGTCAAATTGCACATTCTTTGTGATCACTTAAAAAAAAATACTAAATTGTAGTGGATCTGGATAAAAAAGGAGGCAAACTAATAGCTCCTGTGACTCTGAGCTGTCATAGACAAATGCTATCACACCTTTTAATAATATCATGTAGTCAAACAACAGCAGCAGCAGATTGAGAAGGCTGCGTAATCTCCTAGAAGAGGCTCTGCAAAAACGATGCTGGAGTGTCACCTGCTAAGGTAAGTTCTCAACATACATGTTATGCCTGCCGGCATAGCAGGGTTAATTCATACATATACCAGGCAAAAAATATTTCATGTATTGTGGTATATTAGTATTAGGGAAGAAAGATTCAGGTGTTCATATGAGAATAGCCATAGAACCTGTGCTAACTCTGTCTTTATATATTTAAACAGATACAGTATGCCATCCAAAATACTGAGTCGAGTGGGCACAGTAGTAGTTCACCAACAGGGTACAGGGAAAACATGAAAATACAAGAAAAAATATGCCAAAACTCTAAGTGCAAAAGCAAATTCACAAAGAGGAAATAAACAGGATGCAAAAGAAGATCTACTGATACTGTGGAGGAAAAATATGATAATGGAAAATGCCCTGCATATGAGGTCATAAAGAATAATTGTAGCAAGAGAAAACAACATGTCAGAGGTTGTAGATGAAAAAAACAAAGTACAAAAGCATCATATCGAGGAAGCAGGCAGTGATTCAGGGGATGAGATTTTACATGTCCAATATTAAGGTGGCAAAAAAAAAAAAAAGGTTTATAAAGCTCAGGCTTGCACAAGATTCAAGGGCAGGCACAGAAATAACCAGAAAATTGAATACCAATGAGAAAGTAGAGCGTCCGAGACTCTGCTAGCCTGTAAAGACTCACTCAGTCTTAAATAAGGAAAAAAAACCCCAACAAACAAAATTATGCTAACCTGAACCAAATTATAATTTCATTGGTGTGCAGCCATAATGCTCCTAGGATAATGTACATTATAATCAGAATACAAAAGTAAAGTACACAGACCAAAGTATGGATTGTAAAAATATATGAGACATAGCTACCAGCTGAAACAAGTGAACACACAAACCTAGAAAAAAATTTCATAAAATACAGGAATGAGCAAAACACAAATAACTCAGAGCAGGCAATTCTCTATGGTATCCCTATAGCAGAGCTACTAAAAATTACCAAGCCATATTTGAAAGACTGGGATGTCTTCCAGAGATGTTACACCTGGAAATAAATAAAACAATTCAGCCTGTACAACATCTGTCTTGCAGAACACCCATTGCATTAAAACAAACAAACAAACAAAATAGGGAGCAATAAAGAAAATTAGAAAAAAACCTAACCACCCCATCATTGCTAAAAAATATCAAGGAAGCCACTGAGAACACTAAGCAAGTTGTGAATTTGCAAAGGTCCAAGTAGTTTAAACAAGTAATAAAATGAAACAATTACCAAATACTTGCGTCTGCAGAAACCTGCTTTATTTAAAAAAGACCTATTATACTTTAAAGATAGACACTATCTGGATTAGAAGGACAGCAACCTCTCCACACAGCAACAGAGACACAGCTTCCCTGTGCCAAATAACAAAAGATTGTCAGTTCTTGATAGTATTCTGCTGTATGGAAGAAAGACTTCAGGATGGAGTAGACAGCACTACGGAGGCAGTAACACAATCTTGTATGTTTGCAAGGAGTCAAGAAAATAAACAAGGAGCTAAGTAAGACTGAGACAAAATCATAAGAAAACACAGTGTAATTCATAGCTTTGCAAGGGTTATAAACCCTTCCCTAAACAAAGAACAAGAGTTGATGGGCCATACTAAAGAAATCAGATCAATTTGAAGACTGCTGTGATTCATAAATCATATGCAAAAATATTGTTTCTACTGTCTCACCTGTTTGTCTTCAGACCATCTTCTGGTCAAAAATTCAGCATATATAGGATTATTTTTACACAGTGTCAAGTTACTGAAATAGAAACCGAAGACACAACTACAATACATGGAATACCAGAAAAAGAAAGGCTGCAGTAGTTTTAATTAAGATCAGTATTTCCAACGGATTTACACAGGAAAACTTCAATCTGCATGCTAAGAATGGAGAATCTTTGGAGCAGAAAATGACATTAGCTGTCAGTGCCTCAAGCACATTCCTCCACTTTCCCTCCCTGGGGGTTTGGCTGCCTGGGCTCAAGGCCAGCTCCAATAGTGCAACTGTGTGGCCTGGAAAAAACTATTTGAAAAGTCTCAGCTCACTTAGGAGCTGCTTTTAGGCTCAGCCTCTCATCCTTGGTCACTGCCTGAGCTACGCTGCAACCATGACCATGCCTAGCCATGTACCCCATTGATACCAACCCTGATCGTGGCATACAGATTGTACTTCTTGGTTTGACCTCAGACCTGTTTCTTCTCTATAGGCTTGTCTGATGATCTGGACTTTTAACTGAACCAGGTCACCGTCACTGGACCTGCTCTGGTCTCCTTGCTCAGGCACTGTGGCACTCTCCCCCTGCCCCTGTCTGCCCTGCTCTCACACTCAGCTCCCATCTCACCTTCCCATACGGAGCAGTGCCTGCCCTTGCTGCTCACTGGTAATAGCCACCAGGAGAATGTTATTATGACAACAGTGCTAAGGACTCCCCAAACCTCCAGTTTATGCTAGTGAAATGTCAAGAATTAGGCTTAGAAATATGCAAGTCCAGAAAGGAATCAATTTCTATTTGGCTGCCTGCTTATCCTGAGTAGAACAGCACTGTGAGATCATGAACGTAACAGAAACAGAAATCTCAGGAAGCATCGTTCAAGTCAATTATATGCCAGGTACAAGACAGGGCTTGGAAAGAATCCAGGATCCAGGCAAATATAGACAAAGATTTACATGTGCTGTGATCCATCACCCTGTTCAAACTGCCAAGCACTGCAAGAGTATCTCCACCTGCCACTTGACAACATCAGAATTACTGTGATTATTTGGACATATAAATTGCTTCAAATAAACAGGTAGAAAAATCATAATCCTGCTTTCACACAGCCAAATACAAAGCCTCTCTCCGGAACACAGTGATCTAGAACAAAAATTTGTATCTAGAAGGCCAGACATGCTGGACTAAGATTAATAACAATATTTGAGGTCTGGTTGATGGATGTGATACTTATGAAAAAATGCAAACCATGCAACAGAAAGAAACAAATGACTTTCATAGCACCAGGACCCAGACTGAAACAGGAGCAGGTTTTTTTCTCACAACAAACCATATATAAGATACCTCATTATTATAGACAAGTCAGACTTCTATAAAGTAGATGAACAGACAGACATGATTATAGTGACAGTCACAGGCAAAGCAATACAGCATGTCAGTAGTTTGATGGCAGAACTGGGTTTCCTTGCTTTAAGTTCCTGCAGTTTTCCTGGGAATGAAAGTTGAGATTAATCATATTATCATTACTACCATAATCAGCCAGCCAAAAGCAAAGCTGAACATGTATTAGAATTTCAAAACTTACAAGCATGTAAGATGTGCTAAAAACCTTACCATAGGCCAGAACAAATCATTCTTAAGTGGCAAGACAGTTCCATAGAAAGCCCAGTAAATATTCTGATGCTGAGATGTACATGTATGATAATGCCTGTAGAGTTACTAGAACTCCCGATAGTTGACAGGTAATGCACTAAAAGGAGGAAAAGACACACCAGCATCAAGTTCTACTATGACAAACGAAAGACATCTAAAAATACAGTCTTGATACCACCTTTTGATTAAACTGTTCCTTATTTACACACAGTGCTGTGGTGGATTAATGTCAACTTTTCCCAAACCACAGACAGATTCGCTCAATAGCAATACAGAGACAGACAAGGGTTGAGTGCTCCTAAGTCCTCTGAGAGAAAAGAAAGAGGCATCTAAGTTCAGAAGCTGTTTTCTGGTTGTGAAAGAGATACTTCCCCAAGGTCCCACAATAGCACTGATAAGTCCTTTGGTCACCTTCATACCTTGTCTGCTGGGTATTTAAGCAGCTGCATACTGTCCTTTGGTGGCTTACCTTTCCTTAGTCAATATATTAGATTCCATTAAGAGGTACCTAACTCTTCTTATAAATGTGGAGATGCACCAAGGTGTTTCACTTGTCAATTTGGGATTTCATTGTGGGAGTCAAATGATTCGAAGTTAGATGTTTCACACTTGAGTCCTTTACCAGATTTATTAGATTTGCAGACTGCACACATTTGTAACTGTAGTGAGGTAGGAGTAACGTACCTTAAAATGAAATAATTAAAGGAGGCACTGAAATGCACAAAGATAAAGCCAACAGTACTGGGAGAGATAATAGTTATCTGCAGTAATAAACATTAAGTGAGAACAATTCATGATTTGTGATAACATTTAATGTTAGGATATAAATCAGATGAAAAGAGTACAGTTGAAAGATGGAAAACACATGCACAGCTAGACAGAAATAGAGAAAATATAAAGAGTCCTTTGTTATCGTCACCTTGTAATTGAGATAATGCTTGTCTTTAATGATACACCCTTACAGCGGCTCCTGCACTTAGCTGCAAGGCTGTAACAAAGAGAAAATAACATCTAAGTTTATGGATATACCTGATTAGCATAGGTCTATGTCAGACACTGCTAATCCTGTTGCTTGCTGAGTTACACCGAAGACACTGAACCTACTGTTGTATGCCTGGCACTTTGAAACATTTAGCTGTAAAGCTGTACATCAGGTAAGGGTTCAAATTTTTTTAGGGAAATGATGTATTTCTTGATGTTGTCAAAGTCTGATGTATTAAGTAATTCATATTGTCAAGACCTAAGTCGCATCTGCACAGGGGAAATTTAAAAAGTTAAGAAGAATGAAGCAGAGATGCCATATGACCAATGGTGTTGGGCTTCTTGCTTTAAGAATGCCATTGCTATTATAGGACGTACTATTAGAAGGCAGTTGGAAGGCAGAAGGCAGCAGATTATTTTCTTCCTCACAGGAGTAACATTCAAAAGAAAAAAGAAAAAATAAATTGAAAGAGGTAATACACTAGAATTTTAAAGAAGACAACATGTTCATACTGGTTTCCTTGAAGCTTCTGACATTGCTGCACACAACATTTTCTAAACCTGTAAAAGCATCCTATAGATGAAACAATTACAAGGGGAGGAAAAACAGAGTGAAAACTTTAGCCTGAGATTAGTTATGAATATTCCACGGCCTTGCTGAAAGGATATTTCAGGTGAGTCTCGATAGCAATCTGCTTTGTATCTGGTCTCATTAAATAATTTCAAATTAATGCCTTGGTTAATGAAGCAGGCATTAAATTTGCACTTAAAACTGGGATGGAAGGGACAGCAAATATGCTGGAGGAATAAAACCAGTGATACCAAACTGGAGAAATGCTTCAAAGCCAAGTGCAATTGCTTAGAGGTGAGAACAAACCTCTGCACACAAGCAGTAGAAAGAGTCATGCAAGACAAGAAATTCGTATCTGAGAAAAAGTTCTACAGAAAATCTAGGGTGTTTACAGGATCATAATCTGAACACGAGTCAATGATAACTTGCTGTTATGAAAAGCGTGCCACAGAAGGATGAGTATAAGCTACAAGGTGTAAGTAGTACTCTCCAACTTTTCTAGCAGTGCTAACATTTTAGCTAGAGTACTGTATTGGGCACTGGATGGCAGTATGGCAAGAACTAAAACAGCACAAGAAGAATAATTAGAAATAGAGAGGACCCGACTTTTCAAGACAATTGAATGAAATGGGGTACTTTAGCCTGAATAGGAGAAGGGAGAGGCAGAATATAGTAACAGCCTTCATATGTAAAAGCCAACTACAAGGAAGAACAAGAGAATGATTTGTGAAGTACATCTGTGAAAGATGAAACAAGAAGTAGTGGGCTCAAATTGCATCACAATGCTCAGGCTAGAGCTTAGAAAAGCTTTTGTACAGTAAGGACAGTGAAACAACGATGAAATAAATTGCAGAGGAGAGTACAGTACTTCCACCTTTGGAGTTATATTAAACAGGATGGCCAACCATTTATCAAGAATAATAAAGAGAGCAAAATAAGATGACTTCCTGAGCTCTTTCCAGCCCTAATTTTCTATTTCTTTACACTTTCAGCTACTAAGTTTCCATGATTCAAAGACTAGTTCTCTAGTATTCTGTTCTCCCAGTTAAGTCTTTCTCTTCATATTCAAAAATGCTGTGACTTTCTATGACACTGACTAAGCGCAAGGAACTTGTCATGAATATATAAGGACAGGGAATTTTCACATGAGTAGCATTTAAACATTAAAACTTATTCTCAGAAAACCCAACAGTGTCCCAGCCACTACTTGTTCTTTTGAAATCAAAAGGCAAAACTTATTTTCTCTTGACAGTACTTTTTTACTGTCATTTTTACAGCAGGGTGTACAAGGCAGTAATTTTCTTTAAAAAAAACAACAAACAACCTTAACAGGCATTTTTGAATTCAGATTGCTGAAGGAAAGGAGACAGGAAAAATGGAAAGTGCCCTACAGGGCCATAAAAAAAATAAAAACACATGCAAATACAACATTGCTATTTGAAAATATTTTTTCTGCTTTTAGAGCAAATAATTTAACTGAGAATAAGACACTTTGAAATCTCTCAGCTTTGTATCTGTAAATATTTTTTAAAAATTAATCACATATGATGCTAATACTATCAACGTTCTCTGAGGCATGCAAAATTTAATGAATTATCTTTCCACTCTTATTGGCCAGTGAAAACAAATTTTCTGACTGTTCATAAAAAAGTATTTAGTTGTGGTAGCTCTTTTTTTACTCACCATTATAAAATGAAACAGTCTTTTCCATTAAATTTCACATGCCTTCCATCTGTGTTTTTGACAACTCAGTTCTGATTAAGAAGCAGCAGAGTAGCAGCCAATATCCTTTTCTATTTCAAGAATTTTCTAAAGAGCCCATGGAAGTCAAGGCCTTTGGAAATCCCTGTTTGTTTATTTGCTTTCTGGATAACTATCCTGAATTGTGAAATATTTCTATAGTCCTTTATTCACTGGTAAAATGTTACTAACACCTTTTAATTTAGTGTCTCCAGCAAGCATTTAATTCAAATTTAGCAAGCCAGATACTGCTTTTTAATTAAATATAAGATGATTGTTAAAAGGCAACTTACTGAGCATTTAGAAGATAAATCTAATAGTCTTGTAATTAGCTCAAAATTACATAAGCAAGAAATGCCTAATCTATTCTTAGTAGCACATGGACTTTGCAAGGAATTTGCAGATACTTAATTAACTGTTATCAAAATAGCCTACAGCAAGACAGGTTTCTATTAATTGTTAAAATAGTGATACTTAATAAGCTTGTTAAATGATAATACAGTTAGGACAACAGACTCATTTAGTTTTTAAGTATTCCATTGTAATTCCCTCATATCTTTATCAATATACATTGCTAGTTTGTCCAAAGTAACCAGTGATTTTGCATTATTTAATTTTTACATTTGTAAAGAGGTTATCACTTTCAGAAGCAGCTGTTTAGCTCCTCTTAAGTATTGCTAGTCCATGTTCACTTTTGAAAGTTCTATTTGCAACAATGTAAGGTTTAGATTTTGGGCAGGGGGAAAAACCTTTCTAGGTTTTTTTTGTTTGTTTTTGTTTTTCACAAACCTAACACAAATCTTCTAACTTAGTGTCATAGAGTAACCCTATTAGAAATTCTTTCCCTCTCTTTGCCTTTCATTTCCCCTTCTTCATTACTAGAAAGAAGGTGCTTTTTGGGGAAGCTTAATTTTTTAGCACGAAGAAAACTTCAAGCAGTTTAGAGAGGCTATACTGGCACTGTACTTACTACTTCAAGAAGAATTTATCCTCCTTGGCTATGACTGTTTATGGTTTCTCCTGTGATAGTATTACCGAGAATACCCTCCCCTCTGTTTGTATTTTCAGCAGCATAACAAGGTCTGACTTAATTTTCTAGCACTGTAGATAAAACAATCAAGGCTGTGCTTATCACCAGTGGAAGAAAACCATATTGGTGGTGGTATGTAACTGTAAGGCCAGATTTCTGAGCCAGTGAAAGAACAGGACACTGTAAATCAATAGGTTCCCAGGCTAAAATGTCTGCTAAGTACCACTAAATGGTGTTTACAGATAGAAAAAGATTTGCTAATGCAAGAAACTAGCAAAGAAACAGTATTACATGGGGTTAAAACAAAACAACTTTGTTTACAGTTCAAAAGCATAGAAGTACCAATCTTATCACAAGTTTCTTAGAAGGATCAGGAAAAGAGAATGTTCACAGATATTGTTCTATTTACCCAGAAAATAACCACACCAAAAAAAAAAAAAACCAAACCCAAAAACTAACCAAAAAAACCCCACCAAACCCCAAAAAAGAGGATCTCCACAAATTATCTTCAGTCCATGAAAAAAGGAATCATATCTGTGTAAAAGGGATTTGAGAGGAAAACAATTGACCTACATAATCTTTTACAGTGAGGATTGACTTCCAGGTATATTTTCTTTGGAATGTCTTTTAGGACCCTAACAGTGAGAAATTACTTCAACGCAAGTAACTCTAGAGCAAAAGTATTTTGCTGCTTCTTTTTGGTTTTGCGATTATTTTTGTTTTGTTTGTTTATTAAAGACGTCATAGACTGGAAAGAGGGCACTAACCCATGGCCCCTAGCCACAGGAGGTTAAATTAATTAGAGTTAGAACACTTAGTATTATGCATTACACAGTATGCCTCATACATTACGCAGCACGCCTAATTCTGAAGAGCTCAGACTACAGTAGCTGTTAACTGTAAAGTGATTGTCACCAATAGTGTCTTTCTGTCTGTTGGGGAAACAAGAGAAGAGAGTACTTCTATCTGATACAACTGCAAAAAGGAAATAATCTTTTCAGGAGCCAGTCCCTTCACAACATCTGACAAGCAGGTAACTCCAAATTAACAACAGATTCTAGTCTGACAGATTCCATCACCAACAGATGGATAGCTTGCAAGTTAAATGAGGAACAGTGAAGAGACTGATAGGATCTTAAGTCTGCATTGTGCATGCCAGTCTGAATTATACTGTGCATTTGGAAAAGTATTCTTAGTGTTTCATAGCACAACAAAGCTGGCTGTCCTGGCAATGCCCTGTAGATCACAAATGACAATGCCTATTCAGATTGCATATTGATGTATACCATTGCTGTAAATGGCATTTATTATTTCAGAAGTAGCATGCGAGTCAGTGATGTGGTAATTCATTTAATTTGTTTAACCTATTTAATATACTGGAGACACTGTGCAAGTACTTATCAGTCCATTAGTTGCTACAGTTCTAGGGTCTGTTCCATTTACAATTAAGCCCATTACTTCCCTAAAATGTTGGACAGAAGTCTTCTACAAGCAACTCTTTATGATCTCAAAGAGAGAGATAAGTACATCCAGTACCATCTATAGTAAATGTAGTTGCAGCAGAAATAAAATATATGTATGTGAGTGGGGAGTTGGGGGGGGGAAGATAAGGAATAAAATGTAGCTTAAGTTTTTATCTCCTGGCTTTTGAAGTTTGACATCAAGAATGTTATAGGCAGCAGCTCAAATATTTCATTTAACAACATTTTTGAGAATTAATTTTATAGCTTTTTAGGATTGTTTTAGTGTTTTTAATAGCTCGTGTCAATAGAGGCGAGAGTTTTGTGAAACAGCTTCTGAAGTTTTGCCACAGAGGGCCAACTTCTCATAGAGAAAATTGTATCTGAGTGGAAAGTATAGTTGCTGATGGAGAACATTTTACCTGCAGAGAAGCACAGATACTGCAAAGCAGGTTTTATCTGCCTGCTAACAGAAAAGATTTTACCTGGTAGTGAAATGCAACTACTGACAGAGAAGATTCTACTCATCAGCAGTTGAACTTCTGTGGCGCATAAAACTTTTTCTGTCAGACACTGCACATAAATTCTCCATTGTAGGATAAAATCTAAGAAAAAAAAAAAGGATTTGCTGATGAAGCTTGTGTGCATTTGTATGATGGGAGGAAAGAGTTCATCGGTTCACTGCCAGCTAAGACATACATTTTCACCAACTGAGAATCCGGCCCAGTAACGTATTACACACACAAATAAAGCATTACATCTCAGAGCAGAAGCCAAACCAGTAATAAACTCCAGAGAAGTAATTTTATTATGCAAAATTTAATATCAGTGCTGTAATAACTTCATTTTTTAGAGCAGTCATGTGGAAAAAAGGATGCTTAATTGTTATTGCCATAGGCTGGAGAACCAAGATGACTGGCACACGAAGACTGAAACGAAGAGCCCCAAAGTAGCCTTAGGTTAATGTATCTGGGTCTGTTTGTTTTTCAGCCTTGGGTTATCTTCCTAAACTAGCCATACCATTTGCATCTCCAAATTTTTCTATGAGATGATTGTGTGAATGAAGTATTTGTGTGGGCACAAAGTCTCTATGCTTTCAGTAATCCACTTGGAAAGTACAAGTACTCACTGGGACACAGATGAATATGCAGGCAGCTGGCAGAGCAGTACGTGGCAAAGTCTGAAGAAATGTCATGTTATTTGAAGTAGAGATATCGATCAGTAATAAAGACCTTTGTCTTTCTAAATGCATACACTGTGTTTGATTTCATGGGTTTCAGGCAGCTTTCCACTTCCCTACAACTGCTAAGCAACCTGCTCCTGTGCTTTACTTTTAAGCAGAAAATGCACAACTGCAAAGGTAACCACAAATCTTTCAGACTGTGAAATATACATATAAAAGGCATTTCCCACTATTCTAGATTTCAAATTCTTTTCACGTAGGCTATTGAAAGAGATGAAAATGGATAAATGTGTAGCCACCAATGGCGTCCGCCTCTCACTTTATAGAGAGCTACCATTTCATTAAGTTTGAAGTTTTTGAAATAATATAATCATAATGAAAGAAAGGAAATAAAATTCTCAGAAAGTTCTCAAAGGAGTATTAAAAGATGAGATTTGAATAAGACTGATCAAATGTTGGAATGGAAGATGCAGATAGGTCATAAGCCTTTGCTTTTTTGATTGCCCATATTGTCTCGAAACTGTTCAGCAGAACAAAGAGTTTTGTGGATGAAAGACTGGTGTGAAGAAACATGAATGTCAACTTGAGTTCTGAAAGACAGTCTGCTAATGAAATATTCTAAAAGTCATTTTCAAGGTGGTAGAAAGTTCTCACTGATGTGCACCAATGCTTCTGATAAAAAGCATCAAATAGTTATGCAAGTACTGGCTTTTAGGTCTGAGAAAATAAAGAAATGCTTGTATGACTCCAGATGTTGCAGAAACGTATTTATTTTTTATACTTCCAGAGGATTAAAAACAGTAATTAGGATGTTTGTTTAGATTCTAGTTTAGGCATACAAAACAATTCTGGATCAGTTAATTTTCAATAAAACAAAATAAGATAATGTATAGTGCAAACCGAGTAGACTGAAAATAAAGACAGATCCCAAATGCATTTTTAGTTTAAGAAAAAAACACAATGCACTATTTATTTGTGCAATAAGTATAACAAGTATAATTTGAGACAAACAGTAAATAATACATTTGGCTGCTCCTAGTAGGATAGACTTCTGAATCTGACATCGTGTGATATTTAATAGCTTCTTCATAATAGAAGTTCATAAGAAAGAAAGATCTAAAAGCAGTAAACAAATTTCCAACAGTTCTAGGTGAGCACAACTTATTAAATTTTGGAATATGAAAGTCTCTGAAGTAATACTGCCAATTCCCATCCTCTACAGGGATTTTCTTGTGCACTTGAACTAGCTTCTAAAAAACTTGCTTCATTTTTGATTTCTTGTAGGGCCAAATTTTAACAGCACTGAAGTGCATAAAGGGGAGGCCTTTATTACCTTGAGTACCCATTGCTTCTGCCTTGGCACCCTTTCTCATTAAACTACTGAAGTAAGACTGTAAGCCTGTAACCTTGGTGTGATGAGCTGTCAGAAAGACCAGATCCAGGGAAGATATTAAATACCTAAAGGAAAATCTAAGTAATTTTTTTGCTTTTAGAACAGAACATTGAAGCAAGCAGCAGTGCTGCCTGTAGTTATCTAAACCCTTTAAGTGACTTTTAGGAGGTTGCTTGTATTCATCTCAGGGAGAGCCCAGCTACCTCAGTGTTTACATGGCTAAGACACCTCTGCACTCAGCTATGCTTGCTCCTGACTGGCTTTCAGAAGCAGGGAGCTCAAAATCATCTGAGGCACTGGAACTTGCTGGCAGATGCAGAATACGCAGACCATAAACCAGCAGGAGAAAGTATGCTATAGAATTAAATTGCAATGATCACTTTGTTGCCAAATACAGTCAAAAGAGAGGTGGTTCATACTCAATCCAGTAATTAACACACTCTGCAAGAAGTGAGAGACTCTGTCAGAGTGGCTGAAATCCTACCTTTGTTACCTTCCAGAAAACCCTAGTGACCAAGATAAGGCTACTTAAAAACAAGGGGGAGTCATCCCTACCCCATCTTGCTTAAGCAATTTCACAGTGTAGCAAAGAAATCAAGTTTAAATAGGTCAGAAAGGAGGTACATGAAATCCGATTCTGAACAGGTGAAGGTAAACAAGATAGTGAGATGTGTAACTCCACTGTTACCCTCAGCATAGCTCAATAGCTAATGCTGAACAGCTGCCAAGTCAATGTATTTCTTACCTTGAATCACATTTGAAGGCACCTAGCTCTTGCTGTGCATTCTATAGGGACCTGGTCATCCAAGAAAGAGCTCTGAGCTCCACACAGGCAGCCTCATTTTTGTTATGCCAATCTTTGTAAAATTTGGTTTTAAGTCTGCAGCCCACAGCTATTTTCTTTTGCTTCTATTTTGAGAATGTCATAAATATATAATATCTCCTCTTGTTTGAGTTACAGCACCAGTTTTTATTCCTAGAGTCACTATCTTCCGTTAGATTATGGTAGTGCATAGGTTCTTTGTCCCAAAACAATTCAGCCAGGTTTCAAAAAGATAATACGTATTGTACGCTAATGGAATAAAAAAGTCTGTACTTGCTTTTAACACGTATCCCTTTGGAAACAGGAAATGACTAGCTGTTATTGGCTGCTCTCCCTTATGATTTAGAAGAAGAACTGTAGGAAGGCTTTGCTGAATGGCCTTTGATTTTCTGTCAATGCAGTTTTGCCAGAATTTTAACCGAGGTCCCATAAGTGAAAGTAAAACATTAATCTGCTCAGTCAGTCAGTCTCTGGATAAACCTCAGAATCTGAAAAAATGTTTACAACAAAGATATCATAACCCTTTGAATACTTAAAAGAAAGGTAACAAAGCAAGTAATTCCCTATTTAAAACTAGTTAAGATGCAATAGTATTGTTCTGAATGTAGATGAACAAATAAACGCCAAAGATAAGTGACAGTTTATATTTTCAAGTTACTTAGCCTTTTTCTTAAAACCTAAATGAAATATTTAACTCTCTTCAAATGTGTGACACCATCCATCACAATTTTATAGTTAGACACATAATAATGTATAATCTCAGCTTGCTGTCCACTTGTAAAAATGGGAATAGACTTCGAGAAATAAGCAATTTCCCAACAGAAAATTGGAAATTCTGCCAACCAATTCCAGGTGACCTGCCATCAATCAGTGTTAAATTCTCCTGAGCTATTGCTGAAGAGTATTGCCATTACTGACGGGCTTCACCTGGTGACTAATGGCATATAACAAATACATTCAAGAACTATAGAAATCCTAAGAATCTGTAATTGTCAGTTAACGTCCAGCAAAGACCTTCTCAGGCAATTCAGAAAAAGAGTGAGATTTCTATAACCTCTAAACTACTCATTTTTATTATAATGGTTTTTTAAAAAATCAGCATGACTTGATGCCATGAAATTAAATTAAATCAGACTGCAAAAAAATTATTTGTTGCAGGAGGATTTAATGTAAATCTACTTTGCCATATGCACTGAGTATGTGCAAGTGCAACAATTACTCTAAACCTGGACTTACATTCAAGTTTCTAGAAAAACTCTGTGTGATTAACAATTATGATTAATGTTTGAAGTGTGCTGTTCCAGGGAAATAGTTCCCTTCATTTGCCTAACTATATGTTTAGAATTAAGTAGTCAGGTGCTTTGGTTACCCGTGTAAAGCCAGTGTAGCTATGAATTACTTTACAGGTGAGAAACATGCTACAGACAAGAAATCTTGACTGTTCAGCCAGTACAGAGAGGCAGAGAGAAATTATGATGGATTTGTTACATGGAATCTCCAAGACAGGGAAATAGGGTTTTCACAGCTGTCAAAAACAGAATCCGTCAAGATTTAACGCTCTTTGTGAAGTATAGAAACTTTAATTTCCACTGAACTTTCAAATTAAAGAATAAAATAAAATTTAAAAAAGTAGTGGGAAGTGCTGCTGGGCCCGTCCTGGAATCAGATCAGATCAGGATGTCTCTTGTCCCTTAATAGCCCTTTCAAAGTCACTAATCCTGAGTTTAAAGGCCCACAGGACTGTTATCTGTGAAGCTACAGACACAGATCCAATGGAACAATTCTGCTTGCTTGATTTCTATGGGGCAACTCACAGGGGTGAAGAAAAACATGTCTATGAATATTAGCAAGACCAAAATTTATAAAACCGGCAACAAGATGGGTAAATAATCATGTGTTAGGGGAGCAAGAGACAGCAGTACCAGAATACATCTTTTTTCTCTAGATCTGCTTCATGCTGTGCTATGTTAGGATAACAACTGTGGGTTTCTAAGATAAGTACTGCAACATTTTAATTCATGGTGAAAAACTGTATTATAGTTCTAATATCCATAGGACACCGGGCCACTCCCAAAATAGTGCAAATCAACAAAAAAGAGGAGATGAAAATATTTTATATGCATTCAGTATCTGTTTTGTCCAAAAAGGCGGAAGACAATAAAGGCAGAGATTTAGATGTGAGCAGAAAAGAAACAGTTTTAAAATCCTTAATATTTGAAATAAGAAGCTTCCTCATGCCCTTCACATGGCTCAGATAAAATGTAGACAGAAGAAGGTATCTCTACATAATAGAGACATCTAGATTTCCCCTGTATGTATGTAACAGTGGAGATTTCATCCCATGTGATACTGATGGTTTAGGAATTCTAGTTTTGTTCATAACTCATTATGTGCAGCCTTCTTATCCCTTGACCAGCCAACCAGCAGTGATAAGAGCTGAACAGATTCTGAGGTTTTCCAGAATTACAGAACAGAAATCTTCCCTCAAGCAGAGCAAGAGCCTTTTGCTTTCAAATGAATGTCACTTGATTCATTTAGTCAGGGTTTACTTGCTGTTGATTAGGTTAAATGCAGAAAAGTAAATTTTCAAAAGAGCAGCCTATTTCTCAATAAACACAGGAGTTGCTATGATGGGTTGCAAAGTTATCATGCACATTCTTTTCTGTTAGAAAAACATGTATTAGTGGGTTTGCACTCACAGGTCAGTGCCAGTGAGGGCAATACCAAGAGCAGGTGTTGGTTGTGTATATAGGACTGAAGTAATGCTTCAGTCTTCATTCTGAGGTCTTCATTCTCAAAGTCAGGACACGCTCAGCATTTCTTAAAACTCTGTGAATAATCAGATCATCTTTGCAATGTTTATTGACTTTCTCACTGCATCCCTCTGTCAGAGGTGTTACTTACAGCCATTTTACATATGAAGTACAAAATAGAGAGGTGCTAAGTGGAGAAATAATTAGTATCCAAGAGTGGGTCTAAGTCCCTTTGACATACTGAGAAATGATACATCCCATTGTCTCTATAGTTTGCCGTGCTCTCTCTTGAGTGCTTAACATAATTTGTAAAAGAAATCGGCTTAAATTTAAATGTAGAGACTTAAAATAGCCTTAAATGCTTAATGGCAGATTGAAAGATTAAGGAATACAAGTAGAACTATATTGAACAAAATAGCATCTAAGATATTAATTTAATTACCAAGTCTCCTCTAAGGGTTCAGTAACTGATCTGTGGTAGCATGGACTTAATTTTTTCCTCCAAGTTCAGAACAGAGAGGAAGCAGATGACATGATCTTCTATTATTCTCTAGATATATATCAATGAACACTGTGTTGCTGTATTTCATAAAACAATGGTCCTTCAAGTTTTAATATCTTGTCCCAAGATGTTTTCTGAGAGTACCATCACTAATGGAACTCATTGAAAGGCTTCAAACTGAACATATATTAGAAATTTTCCTTTGAAATCACAATTTCTGGGATAATTGCTCTTTTTAAAATTTTTAAAGACAATTTAAAATATATTGCTCTTTGCTGAGTTAAACCCTGGCCTGTCAGATACTAACTGAATGGCTCCCTGCCATTAAGCAGCCTTAAATATTTTCAATCTGTTCTGTAAATGCCTGTAACATATACTGCTGTTCACCGAGTCAGTGATGCTTCCAAATGACTTTTTGTAAGACATGGACTTTGCTTATTTGGATTACTTTAAATCAAATTAAATACAACTATTTATCTCATTACTGTTAAAAACCTGAAGTATTAACACATTTCAACACATTGCAGTTTTCAAAACTCGTTGAATTCTGACCATGTAAGTTCCATAAGTAAAGGATGAATTGTCAGTCACTGTAACTGGGTAAGTTCCACCAATTACACAGGAATAGCAGGAGTGTAAACCAGATGATTTTTAAACAGCTCTAAAGAGATTTAGATCTGTGAGTAACAGATCTGTATATGACAGGATATATGTAAGAGATAACCCTAAAAAAGACCTTTCTTCTTATGAATACTTGTACTAAATTCACAGGAACAGCTCAGACAAATGCATTCTACTGAGCAGGAATAAAAATAGGCCGGTACATGCTGTCATCTGAAAGAAGAAATACGCAGGTATTTTCATAGCATAGTGCATTTTTACTGTATTAAAGAGAGTTTGCCTTAGAAATTCAAAGACATAGCATTGCTTATGACATATACTAATTAAAACTACTCGAGCCTGGAGGTACGTGCCCACTTCAAGCTTTATGAACCTTTTACAAAGCCCATCAGGCTTTTCAGGCCTGGCCCATATTGTTCACACATTGCATACTAGCATTGCCATCTGTGACACTTCACAGCCATGACACATAAGAAGGAGAGAATGAGCATTACAGTTCACAAAGAAATATGTGCTATGGATTGTTTACAAAAATAAGCATATACAAAAAACTACAGGAAATAGGTCTCTTTACACCTACAGTCTGGGAGGAAGACACATCTGACACATCTCATAGCAAATTAATATGGAAATTATAGGAATACTTTAGCATTATGTCATTATGCAGAATTATGCCATTTCTGTTAAAACACAGAAGTTAGTGATAAACATTGGAATATAACAAAGAGTTTAACTGAAATATTTTCTCAAAGTATTACACTATTAGGGAAATCTAGATTTCCTGAAGGTATAAACTGACACCCATACTCATGCTAAGTAGAACCTTACTTCATGAGCTGTCTCACTGACTTAATAGACTTTTTCACTGAAGAATTTCTTAGAGTGGTCTGGAGGCCTGTAAGCAAGCCCCCACTTCTTAATACACAAAGACTGTTTCCCAATCCTTCCTCAGTTGGCAATTTATTAATCAAAGGCAGAACAGCATTAAAAAAATCCTGCAGCATTGCCAAGCTTGAAATAAGTGATTCTGTTGTTTTAAATACAAATACTGAGATGTGGTTAACCACTTTGCGTGGAAGACATTCCCCTTCCTTGAAAAATGCAGAAAAGAAAAAACACTAAAGTAGTTTTGATAAATGCTGTCATTCTCTAAGGAAATTTAGGAATTAGAATGCTATTAAATGGAGCTACTATATATCATCTTTGAGTTTTCATTTCTTCCACAATGGAAACTGCCGTTGGGAAGATGACAGATGCTGATCCCATGAGTATGTTAAGTGGCTCAATTATGTCCTTCTGAGTAGACTGAGGCAATGAAAGCCAGAGACCTTGCAGTCCCCTGGCCTACTACTTCTGTAGTAACTTCTTCCAATCCATTAAAATAAACAAGCAAATAGCTCTACCATTCCTCACACATAGAGAAATTTCTGTGATTCAGTAACATTTCAAATATCAAAACATGTTTGAAAGTGTATATTCTAACCACAAATATTTTGAACATAATAGTAAGTTTGGCCTAACCTTCACCTTACATCACTGCTATCAGTGTCACTGCAGCTGATTTCCAACCTGCTAAATCCAGACAAGGTTATATGTAGTTGTCTCATCTCTTTCAACTGGCCCCTCCCAGCATGAGGATACCACTGGTCTGTGGGCTGGCCATGTGGCACCTTCAGGATTCTGAATAACTATCTGTAATTACAAGCAAGCAGGAATAAACAGCACAGTATCTGTTTTGCATTGTAACTGGTAATACCCTTCAACAGGGACAAACCAATCTGGAAAAAAATTACAGTAAAGGGACACATAGTCATGATGGAAGAAGAAATATAAAAGAAAGTCAAGACAGCATAGTGTGAACAGCAGTGTTTTGAGATTTAAATATCAGAGGGTTTAGGAGAGTTATCTGTTCAAAAAATGAATGGAATAGAAGTTTAAAGAAGTGAGAACTGTTCTCTAACCCATAACAGCACGGCTTGCTTCGTAATGGCCTCCACTGCAGTCTTTCATTGAGCCACTTTCTATTCTCCTTGTAGAATATTTTGTAAAGCTGCATCTTTTAAAGTCCAGAAAATAATCAGTGAAGCAAGATGCATTTCCTTTAGAAAGAGGAATTAAACTCCATGAAGCCATCTAGCTCATGGTTGAACAACACACTGTAGAGCTGAATATAATGAGGCTACTGTATAATGTCACATTACAAAAAACTGTGCAACACTATAAAAAAAAATCTACAGAATTCTGATAATACAGGTCCCTTTCCATCTGCTAAAAAAGGTTCAGAAGAAAACTAGGAAATGGATTTAGGCATAGCAATCTCTTACAGCTCATGTTACAGCTCATGTTAATTAGCCAGTTTTTCAGTCAAAATATACACGGTGAAACACTCAACTGAGATTCTTTAGAGATTATCAGAAACTGAGTATATGAATTGCACATGCTGTTATAAACTTCCTTCACTATAAATTAGCACAACTATGGAGAGCAAAATCATGGTTATTTGATTGCTATTTTTTTAAAGTGACCATTAATTAACCCTTCATTTGTAATTTCATTAGTTGCCTGCAACACTTTAGCCTTGAAAACTCTATTATAAGAGGAATTCAATGCAACTTCTAAATGGGTAACTCCTGAAATGGATGTTGAGTCTAATTATTTATTCATAATCCTGAATTTAGGGCACCTTTGATTATCACAAACTTTAGACATAAGTGTGATGATGAATCAGACTTTTTCCTGGCCTTGTATGTCTGAATCATTTGGAGGCTCACCCTAAGAATAACCATACAAGAAGGCAACAAAAATCAGTTGCTTATTAGACTGCAATAAAAATGGAGTAAGCAACAGTAAATGACCCTGATGGCAAGAGCCATTTTCCTGTGCAGAAACCACCTCCACATTTACAATTAATGTTTGACCGTTTTTCTTCTTCTTTATTTGAAATTTGAAAATCCATAGCCTTTTGTATCCTGCATTTTTAGAGGAAGTATAAAAAATCCCCAGCAACTAGAATATACTCCCACAGCACTGAAAAGAGAAGCTGGCTACCTGAGTCATCTACACCCAAGAAGGTTCATGCAGTGTTTTCCCTAGGCCAGGCCACAGATGTTGTCTTCTTACATGGTGACTTCCTGGTACAGCTACAAACATAGTTCATTATTGATCTGTATCCCGTTCTGTATCAGGTAAGAAGATACAGTTTGTTCTGTGTCTTAATAGGCACCAGGATGTGGACTGTGAAAGGCAAGTGTTGATACGAAATTTTTAAGAGTTCTTACAATGAAGCAGTACTAGTGACATAGATCTTCTAATCAGGCATTTAGTAATTTTGCTTTGCAGCTTGGAAAAGCTCTTTCATTTGAATTCACCTCCTAGGAACTGTGTGTCAGGCAATTATTCTCTACTAGAAGATTTCAAAGTCCAAGCAAATTAAATGGGTTCTGTTCTTAAAGTAATACTGCCCTCAAAGCATCATTACTGTTGTTAAGAAATAGCAAACCTGAAGGCACAAAGATTTCTGTTCTCTCCTCTGAATACAGGTGCAATTCCTATTAATGTTATTGGCAACAAGGTGTGCCTATTTACGGATCTAATGTAGAGTTTATCTGGATGAGGAACACAGCTGAATACTCATAATTCTGAAAGAACACCACTAAAAAGGAAAACTGAGTTCAGTTTCCAGAACACTGAGACTTCTGAATTAATTTAATTCAAAATCTCACTGAAATAGAAAGTAAATGATTGATTTTCATGTCAGACATTCAAAAAACTTATGGTCATGTACAATCAGCTGGAACAAATGCCCAAAATACAGGCCAACTGGAAGCCTACAGACAGGTTTGATATACAAATGTACCAAAGCAGTCTGAGGAATTGTAGGGTGGCAGTCCACTTTTGCAAAGATGAACCATTGCCCAGAGAGAAGCAGCACAGCCCTAAAAAAAAGCACATGCAGCAAGCATCAAGAAAGAGGTTTTAACAAGTTGGGTACATTTTAAAAGTGTCACAAGGGACATCAGGCACAGAAATCCTTTCAAATGGAACATATTCTTTAAAAACACCTTCTGAAATCCTTGAATTAGAAACTGTTCTTCTAAGTAACCTCTCTAGCAATATTATTCCACTTCAACAAGAATCAAAAGAAAACAATGTCTAGGTTTATTTGAGAGACTGCAGAATTTCTGGGCCATTCGCTGGTAAAAAGATCTATGGCAATAGAAAGCCAGCAACGGAATTCCAGCTTCTAATCCATTACAATCTATGTTGCTAAAACACTACTTAAAAAGGACAGCATTTCTGTTGATCCCATAAAGAACCAATGCCATAATCAGACAGGTTTTCAATGCTGTAACACTGCTTCTGTCACCCTTTCTCAGCCAGGTTCACAAAAGTGATACGCTTCCAGCAGTTGCCACTGAGAACATGCAAGTTGCAGGCTGTCAGTCTCTTTTTCCATTTATTTCTGTTATTTCTATGCCCACCCTGCATATCTATTCAGTAATGACATAAACTAGGTTGTGTGGTACTGCAGTCACTGTGGCTATGAAAACCTATGATTGATTAGACAGTTTTGCCTCTGTAAAAATTTTCTTCACTGTTTTCTGGAGGACAGGATTTATGCTTTTACTAGCTTATAAATTGTTTGCATTCTTTACAAAAAGTATGAAAAATCTGGCATAGTCAGTTTACAGGTATTGTCACCTGTTGGTAATCTTTAGATTAGTTTTCCAATTAACTAGCTAGATATTTAGGTACAATTTCAACTCCACTAGTAGCACAATCTATATTTTAATGCCATTAAAGTGAAGAAGATAAGACACAAGATAAACGTGAAGGTACTTAAACATTACTCTCAAAGGAAACTTAAGATAAAATTGCCAAAAGCTTCTCAGTAATCAGAGATCTCGAAATTGTGACGTGAAGAAAGGCTGAATGAAGGGTCAAATGTAAAGAAAAAGGACACTAAAAAACAGCAATACAATAATTGTCTCCAAAACCATGAAAAAACATTTCATGAGGGAAAATGGACAGTTGTTCTCCATGTGCACTTGGAATAGGATAATAAACAATGGGCTTAAATTGCAACAAAGAGGGGAGAGGATGATACCAGCCCCACTGAAGGGCTGGTAAACTGTTAGAATGAACTACATGGACAGGCAGTGCAGCCTTTAGCACTGCAAGTTCACGAACAAATTAGATGAACTATTACCAGAAATTGTTTAGACAGAGCTGATCCTACCTGGGGATGGGGACAATGCACCAGATGACCTCTTTAGGCTCCTTCTGTACCTATATTCCATTACATTACTATTTCCCACTATTAGTTCCCAAACTCCACATTTCCAAAGGTATGAAGGCATGTGTAGAGCAGAATAATGGGAAGGAGGATCATTTCACTTGTCTTCATTTAGTGGCACTTAGAGGCTTTCCAAACCATCTAGAAGTGTCCAGATCACTTAAAAGCAGGCTTTCAGTCAGCTAAGTAGCACTGAAAATCTTATTCGAAGTGACTATTCCAAGTGTACACAAAAAGCATCTAATGATGGTACCTGGGTACTGTCCTAACTGTAGGAAAGGCCAGACTCAGCTGAATAAAATTGTTCCTGTTATTAAAGTTAACAGTAATAGAAACACTTAACTAAATGGAGAGCATATTGCCAGAATTGTATCCAGAATGAAAGGAATTCCATCCTTGAATACCAATACTGTTTGTTTCCTATGCTTTCAAAAAGCCAGCATAAGATAGAGATAAATATAGGCAAACAGCTGTAAGTATTTTCTGAAAGTACCTTTGTGCAGTATGCCAGAACCAGCTCCTAAGTATGTGTTTTATAAAGGATATCATACCTCATAAATTTAAGTTAACTACTGTCAGAGATGAGGACAAAAGTTCTGCAGGGCAGGGTGTCATGCCTATCGTACTTTCACAGCAGCTACTGTCAGAGACTAGGTAGTGAGGTAGCTAAAATTTGGGCCATATGGCAGTTTTTACGCTCCTACAGCAGCTTTGCCTCATGAAGATCCTTACGTTCCTTCCAGATGTTCTGTGAAGTTCACCTGTTTTCGAGCCTGTGCAGTATCAACCACTCAGTCACTGATTCCAATTATATCTCTGCTTAAAACCAACTCTTTCCACCCATCTTCCATTCTTCTTGCTCTTTCTTTCATTACTACACGTACAAACAGAACATAAATTGTTGATTGTTACTCAGCCAAACTCCTGTAAGCACAGTGACATTGCAGCAGTATCTGTGAATGATTTAAAAAGATACTTAATATATTTTACTGTGTGCAATGCCATAGAGCCTTGACACTTAGATATTAGTGTAATGCAAATAATAAACAATAATGCATCACCGTGATTAAAATTGAAACACCGAACAGTGCATTATACACGTGTAAAAAAAAGAAAAAAAAAAAAGGTGGTTTAGATAGTAAACAAGGACACAGGAAAATCCATCAGGAGTCAAAGATAAGTATACGTAAAGCCATAAAATTACCTTGTGTCAAAACTAATTGAGGGAAGCAGCTCGTCACTAATGCAATTGTGCTTTAATAATCGAGATGGCATCTGCATGAGCCTGTGAGAAAGGCAGCTCTAAAAGACATAAATGAAAACTTTTCAAGAGATCAGGTTTATTCTCTCAGCTATTTGTGTTGTGCATGAAGCTGAAATAATTGGACGCATTGTTTCAAAACATAGTTTCTGCTTCAGTGGGTAGGAGAACCTCCTGTAGCTCAGGGTAACCCACAGTCTGTTCTGGGGACCTTCAAAATTCAACAGGTGGTCCCCGGAGAAACAACCCATGTCAACTCATCTCCTAGCTCTTTTCTACTCCAAATTTATGCAGTCTGTCAAGATTGTCAATGTGAAAGCCATTTAGATGTTGTCTTGCTTTGCATTTCCTACTCTAAAATGTTCCAGAAATGAATCCACTATCTCTGAACAGAGAATCGGTCTAAGAATTGGCAAGGACTTCATTTTGACTTTTATTAAGGGCTTATCAAGTAAAAAGGACTGGAACAAAGAAGAATAAAATATTTTATTTCCCCGCCCTCCACCTAGTCTGAATGACAGTCCTTTTGAGGTCAGTATTGCTTAAGCCTGTAAAATGAAAGTGCTACGAATCACAATCAAGTAACTGTCAGGTGCCTTATTAAATTTCATTCAATACCATACAAAATCTTAAGGGACCATCGCTATCTTCCAATTTAGACAAAGATTAAATAAAAGCTGATCAAAGATTTATAGAATTCTAAAGTGATACTAAACACAATGTGCTATGCCTGGAAAGCTTTCTCTGGTACAAAGAAGTCAGAAGTGGCCTGCTTTAATGGTTTTATTTAAGCACCACTTTACGTTGGAGGAAAGGATCAGCAGTTTACAACCACCTTACACAATTAAAATCTCATAATTCACAGTCTAAATCAAGTTTACACTGACACTAGGATTCATACTGTTGGCCAGATAGAATAAAAATCAGTAACAACCTCAACAAAAAAGACATTATCATTCTTCTTTTTTTTTTTTAATTCAGAAAAAAGCCAGAACTTCACTTTTGGTGGGTTCCCAGACTAGCAGTTTTTGGCCTATGTGCCAACAAAGAAATGTACAGGTAAGCTATGAAGGTTTCCTAAGTGCAGGTGGTAGCAGTAGTCACTAGAGTATCTATTTTCAGCATTGTAATGTATCAGGATTATATCCATCTATGGTAAAGTACGACACGCAATCATAACCCTACTATATTGAAAACATTACCAGGACATATAGGAATGAAAAAGAAGCAATGAGAAGAGAAAGGTGCATTAAAGAGAGAAGTTGATTAATACTGTCTTTTCTTGCTGCTGAAGGAAAGAACTGAATAGGAAGAGTCACAAACAGAGAAGAGTCTGCCTTACATGTTTAGAGAGAAAGTTCTCAAAACTGTGTTTATTTGTTTTCAAGGCAACCAGGTTCTTTACACTGTAGAGTGTTCCAGTGTTCATTTACAGCAGAAATCATGCTTCTATAAGAAAGATTTCAGCCTAAGGCTTAGCAAGAAATTTATGACTCTGAACATAAACTCGGAATTCTTCTGTGGTAGAATATTTTGAGGGTCAATATGCAATTACAGCAGACATACTAATTTCTGAAAAGGTTTTAATTATATGTAACTCAGATAATATTTTTACTGTTTTGTATATCTGGTGTACTTTCTTCTACTAGAGCTCTTTGCAACTTTAACACCCACAGAACTCTTTGTTAATGAGGTGATGCCAGGTGCTTCACTACTGGTGACTAAGTGTGCTCTTGAAATGTAGATCTGGATTTATTGAAAAATTAAACATAGGGCAAAGATACAAAACTCAGATCCTTCCATACCTTCATGACATTGGTGCAGCTTCACTGATCTCAGACAGAGGTGAAAGCAAAGGCAAAATTTGCAGCACAAATGACAAACAACAGCACTTGTGACTCCTAAAAGTTATGGTATTTCAAAATCACTTTCAGATCCCAGAAGGAATATAGAGCAAGATATCAACTAAGCAATCTTTCTGTTAGCAGTCCATGTAGTTTACCATATTTCTCAACATACTTGGCACAAAATCATAAGAAGTACTGTCAATGACAGTGTTTATACCTGTAGTTCATATATAAGGTTATTCTGTTATCTATACATGATAAACGTAAACCGAGCTCCTCTGAAGGCAATTCAGAAATGTCAGCCACAAGGAAAAAAGACATTAAAGTGGTTTACACTAAGCATCTTTACTTTTTATTAACAAGTTAAAACTGAGAAACTTTCACCTCTACTCAATAACATTGCAGGTAATTAAGCTAATAACCCATTGTCATGTACTTAAAAAGGAAGATGTAAAGTAAAATGAAATATAACAAGAATCGCTGCTCTGCTGATCACAATTTCAGTGTTGGTATCACTAATTCCTTTTGATACTACTTAAAATATATAATTTAGGATGTATTCTGAAGGGGCAAGGTAGCTGTATAAAGAAATGGATCCAACAGCAGTTAACAGCTTTCTTGTATATCATTTCAAGATTCACTTTGGTAATTTTTATAGAAATAGCAAAGATCAAGATTCTGATTGGCAGATTAAAAAATAAAAGTAGAAAAAATTAACTGAAGTGAAAACACATTGTATGCCACTCATTTATCTGCAAAAGGTTTTCTTTCCATTCTTCCCTTAATGCAGGATCTTCTCACTAACATTAAGCATGTGAATTGTAAGTACTTCTGAAACATGTTAATTTCCAACTGTCAGTGCCAAAGAAACCTCTCTGCAAGCCCCTCCGATGGGACTTGTGTCTGCGGAAGGAACTCCATCTGAATTCAGTACACTAGGATGGTTTAATATTCCTTTTTTGGAACATCTCCAAGGAAACAGTTAGAGATGAATAGAAATGAGACAAAAATTGGGAAATCCCATCTTCCAACTTCTGTTGTTAAGAGCCATCTTACAAGCCAAAACAAAAAAAAAATACAACAATCAAACTCTCACAAAACCCAGGACACACGTATGGTGGGAATTTGGGTGAAAAATATACATGCCATGGTTTTCCTTCTTCTGGGGAATGAGGGATGAAGTTCTGTTATCTGGGTCCAACACAGGCAGTGCTTTTCTCATCATCTGTTTTTGCTTGCTAGAAAAGAATTAGAGGAGTCCTAAATTTTCCCTTCTACTGTCTCTTGGCTTCAGGCAACATGAAGCCCATTACTGCCCAAAACCAGAGAAAAGACATACAGAAATTGTCATGTATATTACAGCGAAGAAAAACCTATCCTGTATGTATGTATAAAAAATGTATAAAGAAAAAGCCTGCTTCTTGTTTTCACCTGGCATCTTTCCCACAGAAGCTGCCTCTTCTACCTCTGTTTGACCCAACACATTCCTTGTATACTCTTTTATTACATACATATTTGGATGGGTAAGCTGGCAGACAAAGGACCAGTGATACAATAGCAAAGGCAGGTGAATTCTACTTTGGTCTAATTTGGAGGCAATATGTAATGCATTTGATCTCAGCAATATCACTGGTCATGAACCCTTCTGTTCTCTTACTGGTATTAGCGCTGTTCCTTGCAAAGAAATGCCATTTTACCACATGATTTCCTAGTTCCTACCTCAGTTCCAGAAATGGCATTCAGCAAAATCCCACCTTGAAACCTGTACCCATTTTTAAAGTTTAACCCTATTATACAAGCCTTAGTCTAAGTTCCTGGAACATTCAAATGGCAATGCTGGGAATCTACTGAAGAGGGCCAAACCAGTTTGAAAATGGGCTCTTGGTATAATATATGGACAGACAGGATTAATCACAGCTAAACAATTGGGGTCAAACTCTGATGGAGCAATCTTTCTTTGTTTCATTAACAATGCCCACTATTAGATAAGCATATACCTTGAAATTAAATCAATGGAACCTACATGGAGACCTTGATGTTAACTCTTTAGACAAATGAAAAGCCAGGCACCCAATGAAATTACTTGTGTTCTCAACCTGTGCTGTTTGACAGCTGCTAAATTTCTGACCTTACATAAACAGCTTCTATTTCAATTCACTTTGGGAATATATAAAAAAGAAACATTTGATATTTTTGATGCTGATTTTGTATTTAGAACTAAAAACTGACAGAAAAAAATCTTAAATGTAAATGAAAGTGAATAAACAACACATTCATGTTCATTAGGAAAATAAATCTAGTCCTGAAACATTTATGGACAATGTATTTGATAATAAACTTAGACAAAAAGATATATTTTTGTATTTTTGTTGTCCAAAGCTATCTGAAGGTTAGGTTGAAAAGTACAGTGTAAAAAGTGTATGACACATTTCTAAGTATTTTTTGACGAATTAGACAGAAGCTATGAAACTACTTTAAAATAACAGCACATGTAGTGAAGTGAAAAGCCTTAGTTGGGCTTCAACATACTGACATTGCTTTCTTGCTTTCTTTTTGTTTGAAAGTGAAGTCGAATAACATATTTATTTATGTAATTATTTATAATCAATAAAACCAGTTGTAGAAACATACTCGCTCTGTAAAATCAAAGTAGCCTCATTTTTAAAGCACACTTAAATTTTCTAGAAATCTGTTTGAGATCTGTGCAGGGGCCTGCTTTTCAGTGCATGCTACTAGACATGATGGAGCAATTTTATGTGTTTCCTATTTTTAAAAGATAACTTCATATGATAGCTTAGCAATACTTTCAAATTGACCTTCAGTTCTCTGAATATATTGCTTTATGCATATAATCTTGCATCAACATTTCTATCACTTGTGGCATTTTTTAAAAATTTAAGTCCTTCTCCCACATGAAAATGAAACTTTTGAATCCCTACTGACAAATGAAGAGCTTATGCAGTATGTAAAAATTGCCAAAGAACCAAAGAATATTTAATAGAAAATGGCATCTATAAAGGACAAAGAAGCCAAGGCAGTCTCTTGGTAGCTAAAACATGTGACAGACCCATGGGCAGCTTCAAAGCTGCTACAATGACACATCTGCCAAGCAACCAGCTGCTCCTGCTAGACAGTCTTTTTTGTGACTTGGCATCCAGGTCTTGTGCTTGCCATTCAAAAGCAACAGAAAGAGTCACAGGCTATAGGGTGATAGCTACCCTTTCATATAACATATAACGTCTGTAAAAATCCCTGTGGAGATAGTGGGTGCTGTGGGGAGTGACATTTTTGCTCTAAAATGCTGATATAGTCATTCACAGAGGGGAAATTGAACTGAAAATTAAATCTATCATAAAAGCTTCTTTGTCCTCCCAATAAAGTATCTCAGTATTCAGAAAAGCTCCTGTGGCATAAAGAAGTACTATATTTTCATTCTTTTGAAGACAACTAAGGTACCAAAGATTAGATGGCTCAGGAAAGTTCACAGAGGGTGTCTGAAAGAGTAAGAATTCAAGTATGTCTCCCCAGAAACAAGCTTGACATGGTACTTAATAGATGATCCCTTCTTCCTACAAAGGATAAATCATTTCTATGTATAGCAAGAGGTTTGCCATACAGCCACCATCAGGAATGAAACCATTACAACTAAGTTAAATTATAGTTGCACAGAATCTCCTCTTAAAAGCCTTTCACAGTTTTAATGAAGGATCGTGTATTTCCTAGCGATTATATTTTATGCTATTATATACATTATTAAAGCAAATCCGTAATTTACTATTACGTTCTGTAAGACAATTCTGAGAACTTAGCCTCTTCTCTCAAACCTTAAAGAATTTGACAATAAGGGTAGGCCTAATTTGATTGCTTCAGGCTTATATATGAATTCTTATTTTATGGGTTCCTTGGAAGTGAATAAATTGCTGTTCAGTCCTCTGTAAACTTAAAAGCAGCATCACGATGGAAACATTTGGTGTTGGTGCTACAGCATGGATAGCCAGATTTAAAAGCTCATAGAAATTCTCCAATTCATTTCCAGCCAGGTTCATTCCCTGGCAAGAATTGATGAGGTGAACAGAACACCACCTACTCCCTCTTGCAGCTGTTTCTATCCACGCACTCACTTCCTATACATTCACTGAGCTAGTTTCTGTGTCTAGAGGGCAGCCTGGCATCAGCTTATTTGAAACATTTATATATTATATCACATACAGGGATATGGCAAGATTTAAATAAGACAGATGATTAAAAGACAGTAAGTGTCATGCATTATGTGAATATATGGATTAAAGTGTAGAGTGAAAAGTTTTTGGAGCATTAGTGTTCCAGAAATATTAACTATAAAACCATGTGAAGTACTGAAAATCATCACATTTAGTGTTATTCTATGTTCTTTCAGTGGAAAATTGAAAACTAAATAGTGGAGAAACATATCCCAGTTGTAGGAACAAATTATATATTTATAATTCTTTATTAGAATTTTCTGAAAAGACACCGTGCTTATAATCACACATAGGCAATGGAGGAGTTATGAAAGCTAATATTTGGTCTTACTATAGCCTTATTTATATTGCAGCAATTTGTAGGAACAACAATCAAGGATCTTCAGCTTGTATAAAGCTCTGAAACTAAAGAAAACATGAGAAGAGAGATGATGTTCAAAAATACACTGACATACTCATTGTCTTTGTTGTGTCACCTGTGTATTCCATTAAACGATGAAGGCAAACTGAAAATTATTTGTCTTCTAAAATATATGTACAGGAAATATTTAATCCGATATATGACCTATTAAATATTGCAGCAGTCTGAGAAATACTGAGAATTCCACTGGAAAACAGAGACAAGACATCATCTGGCAGGCTGACAGTCTTGACCAGCTGGGTTGTTCAGGTTGCTAGGTCCTCAAGTCAGGTAAGTCAAGATGCCATTTAGAAGGTAAATCCTACTGAGCTGTCCTCTCAGTTGCTACAGCCAAAACAAGTCTCAAAGGAAGTTCCTCTATGATAGAGATTCCCTGCTGTTGAATTCATCTTAGCTACTACTGCTAAAAAAGATGTATTAGAGAAATGGGACACCTGGAGTATTTAAAGTTTGCATGACCTCATTGCCGTAAGATGCCTCCTCAGTAGACACTATTTGTTAAACCTTCAGACAATGCAGTGAGGATGCACAAAAAAGCCTGAAATACATTTCACAAGTACACTATGGTATTAGTAAAAAAGAAGATGCTACATCTTAAGATACAGTTCTAAAGCAAAATGACACAACTGAAGTATGATCTTCAGCGTGAGAAGAGGCAACAGGCCAAATAAAAGAAAGGAGGGATAGAAGACTGGGGTAACAACCAAGAGGGATGCAATTCCTGTCTTATAGCATTTTCTGCTCTTTGGGAGTTTTGCTATAGGATCTGAATGAAATGATGTAGACCAATAGACATGGCACTGCACATTTCAGCCATGGATAAGGATGCTGCAGTAATGAGGATGCCTGGTGAATCTCTTTGTGTTCAATTTATGGGAAGTTGTTACGTTCCCTGAAATAACGAAGGGGAAGTAGTAAGAAAAAAATGCTACGACTGCAACAAAAAGCTTGTAAGAAGGGCAAATAAGCCCCCCTGGAAGTTACTTAGATTAAGTTACCCTCATTTTGGGGAGCAGCTACTTGTTAAGAAAGAAAACTTTATTATTATGACTATGCTAGTTCGTTGCTCTGTTTTTCAAATTTCCTGATCTCTCTTTACTTTCAGTTCTGAAATACACATTGTCAGGAATTAAAATGATTAAACTGTGTAATCTGTTTATTCAGATCATATGCTGAAAAGTGTATTACTTCATATGTATCTACTATAAAGTGATTCCAACAAAGCCACTAAACCAAAAATGAGCTCTCAGATAGAGGAAGACAATCAAAAATTACCTTTTCTTGATGCCTGTCTGCAGCCTCAACTCTCCATTGATAAACTGCCATGCAAAAATTCACCTATCTAATTATCTGTGGCATTTAAATCACACTTATCATAAAGGCAGGTGAATTCTTAGAAGCACTGCATTTTGACATGTATAGCCTCTGGTTTATATTTCAAGAAATGCTGCAGTTCAACAGGACTGTGACATACATGTGTCTGGGTTAATAAAAGATATTTGCCCGAGCCAGTCCGTAGCCTCAGCCTCTGACTTCTCCATAATCTGCTTCCCAAAATCTTCCATCAATATAATTATGTCCATGTTATTTCATGACACCAAGCCTGCTTATATCGGCTAAAGATCTGGTTCAGTTCGTCTGTGCCACCTCACGCTTTATCCATCTTTCAGGACACGTGAGAAATACAGATGTCCTGCATAAGGAAAAGTATGTACAATCCAATCCACCAACACTGTCAATATTGGCTACAGCTTACTAATTAACTTTCAAAAAGTGAATGAGCTAATTAGTAGGGCACACTAAATAGAATATCATTAGTCAGTCAGTCAATGTTTGTTTCCACTAAGTGAATGAGTAATTCCCACATTCTGGGTCACTGTCAACCTCTCAACTTTTCTTTTGGACTGCCTTGTCCTCTCACCAAATGTAAAACTGAAAATACTAACAACATGACCTGGTTCAGCTTACAGATCACCAGTGGTTATATTCTGGGAAAAACTGGAACAGCCTCAGTGGCTTGAGACTGGTTTCTGTTCCCTTCATTGAGAACAGCAAATGAGACCATAATGCTTTCAGGTTCCAAGAGACCTCAGAAGCTGTTCCAACAAATATCCCCATTTGGGGAAGTATTTATTGAGGTATAAAACTTGCAGGCATAAAGCAAGCCTGCTACTGGCACGTGACCTAAGGAAACTCCTTGAAGTGGTGCCTAATCTTTGCTGATTGGGAAGGCTCCAAGACATTTTGAGTGTGGTAAAGTAAATGTAAGATTACTGACACTAGGCTCACTTTACCTACTTATCGTTCATGGATTTCTCCAAATCGGTTTGCTGACCCCCAGCATGCAGCCAGACCACAGGTTGCAAACCATTCTGCAGATATGCAGAAACAATAGTACTATACAATATAATAGGCAACCCCCAAAGAATATGCTCAATTATGTTTCCACTGCAAAGTCTGCTACCCAAATTTCATCTCGTTTACTGTAGTGCTTAGAGCCTTACAGGAATGTCTCAGCTCTCTAAAGACTGTGATAGCTGAAGGTGTAAACACTGACTTTTAGTCATGGCCTTTGCATTTTCACTGATAGCATATAATTGTTTATAGTACCCTTCTAATGCCAAAAAAAGAACAAATACTCAGCTGGAGACAAAGCAGAATGACAAAAACCTGAGGGTGCTTATGAGTCCTGCCATTCTCTTATTTTAGAATTTTTCTTGTACAAATAGTTTATTTCAACTGATATGAATCCTTAATGCCTGTGCCACGCAAAACATCCTGCTACATGTACATTCAAACATCACAGCAGTATTTTGAAAATGAAACATTTCCATTAGTTTAGATAACATCATCAAATTCAGTGGGAGAGAATGACTGATCCATATCAATACTGGCTAGTTCAAGAGTGCATGATGAAGCATCTTTTATTGATTAGTAGATTTGTTCTTGTGTATGGTATGTCCCAACATTCTTAATACTTCTCTGAAAAATTCCAGCAAGATTCAAAGAAATTCTTGATTTTGATAAATGTGTTGTCGAGCAAGGCTAGGCTTGCAATGTTTCTAACCATCAGCTGGACCCTATGTTCTCATTTCAGACACAAACATAAGTCCTAATATGTAATACAAAAAACCACCAAAACACATATACACCTAGAAAAACTATGTATTTTGCTATGAAAGAGTTGGCATTCTATTAAAAAAAAAAAAAAAAAAGCTGTTACCAGCATACAAGGTGATCTCATTCTGAGCTCTTTACTAATTTATGTCTTTGTGTGTTATAGCACAGAATTATGTAGCTCTGCAGTAAATACAGGCACTGGAAGTCATCTTCAATGCACTTTCCATTATGATGCCTTGTTTTGGCTGCCATTTCAAAATTTCCACATAACATGAAATTGCACTGCATCACTAGGAAAGCCAAAGATAAAATCTTGAGATACAAGACCTTTTCTCCACCAAGCACAATGAAATAAGGGAAATTACAATGTCAATCAGTGGAGGTGAGAAGATCGGAGGAAAACATTCTTACATGCACTCTGCATAAAATAGAAATGAGGCTTCATTCAACCATTCCTGTTTTCCTAAGTTATTCCCTCTGCAGGACATTCATTAAGAGCATTTCCCCCACAACGTTGTCTACTAGAATGAACGCCAGTAAAGAGACACAAGAATACTTATTCACATTAGTACATAGGGAATTAGTTGCTAATGATGATTAGAATTTGTATAAATGATCAATAAACACTACACAGTTGTCAAATGTCTGGCAGAACCTGGAATCAGATCCTTGAAATATGTAATATTTTTTTCTTACACTATAGCTATCATAGAGGAGATAACTGTACATGATGCTGGCATAAAAATTTCAAACCTTTCCAATATGCGTCTTTAGGATTAAATGTAAATTTTTTCAAATGCTTGAGTGAAAATAGATTATCTTCAAGTACATAGCTGCTGGTTTTCTGTGACAATTTTTTACTTTCATAAATAATATTTGGATTCGTTGGAGGCAAGCAAGGTACAGAAGGCAAACATTAAGACAATAAAATACCATCACATCTTTTGTCCATAAGAGACCTTTCATGTGGAACACCAAAAATGTGCATTATCTTCTAATACCTACTGGAGGATTTTAGCTAGGCCAAGTGAAAAGAATAAGCACTGCATCATTGGTATATTACATTTTTAAAGTATTAATCTCCTTTTGATTTAGAACTGATACCACTTCATACATTATCCACTCATTCTGCAGGTGTATGCTAAGCACGGAGCATGTAGGCTCGAAAAAGCACTGAAATGAAGCAGTGCTCAAAATAATGGGAATGCTTCTTCTAAAGTTAGAGACTTGATTTATTAGAAATGGTTCAAACATTTTTCCTAATTAATGTGAGCAAAGTGCCTAACAAAACTAGAAAAATGTCTCTAGTTTGGACTCCGCTGAGACTAATACTCATCCTTCACACTTCAAAGGGCAAAGTTGGGTAGGAGAAAAGAGGGAACACTGATTTTAGTCTCAGTGATAACATTAAAAAGGGCCATTTAATGTTAGTATGTGAGCCATGGCTGATGAACAAGTTCTATGTTTTTCAACTTAAATCGTAAATAAATCTTAAAGTTGGGTTGAAAATTCTTGCTATTATCTCATACCCATATTTCTCTACACATCCTAAGAGCCAGACAGATTTAGAAATATATGCGAATATTTTTCCTCGTACTGCAAAGAAGTTGTCCTTCTGTTTTCTGGCAGATAAAATAAGGTATAGAGTCAAGATTAATCTCTTGAAGTGAATCTAAATCAGGGTTAGGTATCTAACAATGGGAGTCATATTGCCCACCTTTCGCTTTCTAAAAGATATATGTCTGAAGCAGACACCCTGACATGTAGATTTACTTCACAGGTAACAGTCTTAGGATAAGTCTAACACACAACTGATGGTTTTCACTTCTCTTGTTCTAGCCTTTTTTTGCTACATTAAGTAACATACCCATTCAGTGTACTGCCTCTGCCAAAGTCCATTCCAGGCTGCTTCACTCCATATATTTGTCAGAGTTGTGCACTGTATTCCAGGAGCCAACAAAACACTAAAATCCCTCTGGAGATCTGGCTCAGAATGATTTGCCAACAGGTGTGACCCATATCATTGTCAGTGCCAGAATTAGGGTTTCAGGAATCCTGGCTTCCAGTCCAAAGCACAAAAATTACTCTTGTGAGAGAATGCTCAAAAGGATGTAGAATCCTTCATCTAATTTGTATGTACAGTCACTGTGGAGCCATATGTAAAAATCAGCCAACCAGTCCTTCAGCAACTCCAAATGCTGAATGTAGTCCTGGCATAAGAGCAGAGAGAGACAAGACAATGCCTTCTTCCCCACTGTTTGCAATTTGACTTCCATATAAAACATCCCAGGTAGAAGGAGAGCCGCCAAACTTAATGAAATTAACCCTTTATTTATCTCTTGTGCAAGACTTTAGCTCAAATATTTATCAGTGCTACTCACATTTTCAAATGTATATTGACGTATTAAAAGCTGTTTACTTACCAATTTCCTTTTGCCTAGGCTGAAGTCATGTCTCCAGAAATAGATTTCTCTCCAAAAATTACAAATCATATTGGGTCAAATTATGAGAAGCTTTGACAAACCACTATTGCTAATGAAATGAAAGAGCACTTAAATCTAAAGCACGTCTTCTGCTTTGGCCTTTGACTGCACAAATAGTATAGTAAGTATTTTGATTTTGGGATTTGCTAGAAGGAATGTCTTAAAACTGTAAAGCTGTTTTTGTGATCCTGCCAGTGGGATGTAAAGAAAACACCTTGTCTGCAAGCAAACAAGGATGGGTTGTGTTGTGTCGAGCTAGTAGACCACTGACAGAAATTGACACTTTTCTTCCACATGTTACTTCAGTGGAAAACCCCAAACTTTCATAGACCTTTATGCAAAGAATAGCAATATTGACATTATCAGGGTGGATACTAAAGTTCTTGGTTTGTTTTGACATCTAGTATGGTCTTGCTATCAACATGGTTTGGTATCAAGAGTTGGAACCATTAGCAATAATTTAACAAAGTCTACCAAATTACCTTTAACTTTCCTGCATCCACAATCCAACCCATTAAGAAAAAAAACATTAAAATCAGTTTAACCAAATGTATTCATACGGTATTTTTCTTTTTCCTTGATTCTAGTTAAAAGCAAATAGAACTCTTAAGGGTATGCATTTGTAAGAAAGCTGCAGGAAGTCAGGTAGAAAATGATGGACTAACAAGGAAGACTAATGACACCAATAACAGTAAAACGTATAATAAACAAAAGAATTACTATTTGATAAAGTCTTGCATTCATACACTCATGCATACATACTTCTTCCAGTCACACTTATGGATGTAGCTAACCATTATATGTAAGTGTTAAAATGCTGTGTAAAATTTCCTTAGACAATATGACTTTGCACTTCACTGTACTGATGCTACTGCAGAAGTAGTTGTAAGTTTTAACAACTATGTACGCTAAATGTAGGTCTGAAGGTCATCTTCACTGAAAACAATTGTAGTATTACTTCTAGCTCTGGGGAAAACCCCTTTAAAACCTGAACTTTTCTACATAAAGCTTGAGGTTTCATTTAGGAATATTTTTAAAGTTATGTTTAGTGTGAAAATAGGACAAACCCCCCCATAAAACCTAAAGAAGCTAAGCACCCTTTATTCCAGCTAGACCAAGCTACCTTATTGAAGGATGTTTGACAAAGTCATCCCTTATTGTTAGTGAACAAGCAGTAGATAGTTTTCAATTTTTACAGACGTGTTCATTCTTCAAAATCTTTTAGTGAAAGGTTTATTAAAATGTATGTCTGCCTACAGCTTGTTCATGAATGAGTATCTGGGATGTTTTTAAAGTGATCAGCCTTTTATTATTCTCTCCGTGGTGTGACTGAAACCGGAAAGAGTTAACAATACAATTTCCGATTCTGATTTTCTGATTTTTATATACCAATCAAGTAGAAAACATATTTCTTCTGACACAGGATAGATTTGCATCCACTTCCTTTTATAAGCAATTTGGCTCTGGGTTCAAGTAGTAGATCCTAGCTCTGGCATTGTAAAATGGGGCTCTGTCAAATTCAAATTCTCTCTGTCAATTCAAAATGTGGTTTACAGTTCTGTTACTTGTTTCAGAATATTTTTGCAATACAACAAATGCATCAACAGTCAGTTCAGCTCTGAGCCTGCTAATAATTGGAAAAAATATGTATCTTTATACTTTCACATGAAGTTTTTTCTCTATTTCATGACGCATTTGTCTATGTACATGCATGTAGATGGAAACTAAACCACTAATTGGCTATGTATATTATGTTTTGCAAATGGTGAGCTGATGGTGTTTGGAACTGTCATTTTAAAAAAGCAAACCACCATCCTATTTAAACACAAATTTGCACAATTCCAAACTCTATGTTCAAAAGCATCCATGGTCAAACTCTGTCAGAGAATTAAAAAAAAAACCACCTAAATTCAGATTTAAGTTTCTGATGAAGGGAAAAGTGCTTCAAAGCTAGTAGCTAATTTCTAGATAGTTTCTACATTGACCTTACCCTAGAATTCTCCTTGACGCAAAGTCATCACAGTTATCAATCCTGGAAATCATTCTTTTTCTCCCAGAATTAACCATAGATCCATCCAAAATAATTATTAACCGACAGTTCTTTAATGCAATAAACACATCAAAATTCAAATATGTATGTATCCAACACACATGTGGTAATAATTTATGTTATTTACAGCCTTTTTTTTTATATGAGAATAATTGATTCAAATGGGTAATTCAAAAAGGTAATTTACAGTCTGGCATCTTGATTTTAAAGCTTTATGTTACTAACATCCACCAAGAGAGTAATCAATTCAGCGGTGAGGCAGAGCTAATAATTACACAGAAGTGTTATAATGTCTACATGCTTTAGCATGAAGTTTTTACTTATTCCCATTCTTAATTTGTGTAATGGGGGATATCTATTTCATCCACACATTTCTTTTTCCTTGCATGATTCACTGAATCACAGAAGAAATATAAAATTGATCAACAAGCATGTGAGTAGTTATAAACCACTAAGTTACTTTCTCATCACCCTCCATTTTTACTGCAGCCTCCTTTTAAACCTACTTCTGAATCTGATGAACAAATTTCTTCTCTATATGGTGTTTTCTTCCCTTCTGCTAAGTGCCTTAATATGCCAAAACCCTCTTTTTCAGTCATATAATTACAATGATTACACTTTTTTCTATCCATTCTAACTCTTAGGAACACAGCACTATATGTAACCTTTCAGTATTGCTTTTATGAAAACAAAGGCAGTTAATATGTTTTGTAAGGAAAATTACAAATGAAAGAACTTCATGTACTTTTGGCATCAATTCAAGTTTTCTTTATTATAGTGTTCAGAATGATATTTAGGTAATACATTTGGAATCAAGTGGTGTAAAAATACAGTGGACATGTTAAAGGCTCAGTCTCGTTACTAAGGCATGTTGCCATGGATTGTTTACAAATATCCAGATGTTCTTGAGCTTACCTTGAATTTGTTTTGAAAGCCCAGGGCCATAGATCTGTATTTTGTTTCTCCCCGTTCTATACAATATGTGCTAATGATATGCTATAATTGAGGAAAAAATACTCAAATTAAAAATATGGAGGAAATGAAAAATATATTTGACCTTGCCAGAAAAAGAAGAGGCCCACGTTTGTTGTCACAGAAAGAGATTACGTAAATGCTGGGCAAGAACCAAGTGAGATACCGTTCTACATCTTAAAGGCTAGCTCACCCAGTGCCTAGGCATACCTATAGGCAGGCCACTGGCAAAAAAGAAACAAAGGAAAAAGATGGCTGGAACAAAGTTGTGTAATACAGTGAGTTCACGACCTACTTTAAAATGAGTCTCCTACTACTTTCACAGCTGTTCACTGCCGTGAACTGGGCAGGATATGCCATTGTACAGCTTCTACTTCTTTCTAATTTGAAAGATACTAATATTTTAAAAATACACAAAATAAATCCATTAATTTGTGAAGAAGATAGGTTTGATTTTGAATTTACATTTTTTAAAAACTGAAATATGAAATAAAAAGTAATTTCAAAATGAAAAAATATACTATTCCATTCTAAAAGCAACAAAATAGGACGCTCATACCCCTTGGTTGGAAAGTGCTGGTGAAAGTAACTGAAACATCATTAAAATATGTGTCTCAAGATTTTTGCATTTGATAAATCACACATTCCTCCAACCAGTGAAAACATTCCCTCAAATATTTCCATTCAGGCAATCACAACCAATATCATTATTTTGTTACAGACCTATAATTTAACAACAAACCACTCTTACAAAGTTAAAGCTTAGAAGGACTAGTGAGTAATTTCACTCCGGTTTCCTGGACCTTGTGCTCTAAGGAAGCTTCCAGTTATTTACCAGATATGATCAACCAAATTTTGGCAAGGCTTGGTACAGGCCAAAGTATGAGAAGCTGCACCCAGCTGTAGATATATTTTACTTGAGACTTTGACAAGTGGTTTAGGTAGGATTTTTTAAAGAGGAATGGATAAATAAGGAAGATGAATGGCTCACTAGGAGAATAGAGGAAGAAATTGTAGGTATGTTCGAAGAGGAGGTTAACTTAAAGGGAAAGTTTAGCTTTTTTCACTCAGAAGAGTTGCTAGGGTCTAAATACCCTTTTTCCTTCACTAGTACTCTGTACATTTATTTATACAGCCACTGAGCGTCCACCAGAAATACATAGCACACTGTCAGCTGTTGGCTTTAGCAAGTAGATTACATCAGCAACCATTCAGTACCAAATTTTTAATTCTATACCCTCAGAGCTGTGATAGGCTTACTCTTCCCCTATCCTCTATACCAATCTATTTAATGTATTACTTGAAACTTTAAGATTCTGATGTGAAGAACACCGACCTCTCTGTACCTCTGGCACTAAGTACATAAAAATGCTATTGTCTAATTTTTCAAGGATATTGCCAGCCAAACTGGACCTATGTAAGACAAAGGGGGATTTTACTAGTCAGAAAGCATTTCTAGGAACTTGATTTTCTCAATGTTTCAAGTATGCCATACTTTGGCTACTGATAGCACAGCTTATGGCAGCTGTCTCCTTTGTAAATGATGGAATTACAGCAAGAAATCACCTTTAACATTTAGATTTTTTCAGTCATTTTCTAGTAAATAAAACTACTAAAATGCTTTATATAATAATACAGGAAATAATACAGGCTAGACAAGGCTTTTGTGTTGATACTTTCCCACCATGAGTTAGCGTAGTAGTAGCCTTCATTAAGATGCATTTTATTTCACTACAGCTTGTGAAAATTTATCACTTGCACACATACTATTGCTGAAATATGAGTATAACAAATAATAGCTTAGTGGTTTCTCTATAGTTTAAGAAAATAAGTTCTTCTGAGTTATGGAAGATTAAACTTCCAGTCAAAGGAGCTGTACTTTACCACTGCAAAGGAGCTGTACTTCGCCACTGTCACTTGTCACATTAAAATACATCTTATATATATGAAGAAAAACACAGTTTCTTTACTGTTTTCCAAATCATTGTATTTATTGTGAAATTTTGTATCCCAAAAGTTTTGCCTCAAATTACTGCCTGAGCAGAAATCCTCAGCTTCTGCTTTTACTAGTCACAGTTTATTGTTGCTCTCTTGATTATTATTTCAGCAATTTAATCCTTCTTACCAACAGCAGTAACGAATGCAAGGCTTCTATATGCTCCTAAAATTATATTACCTTCATCCTCTGCGCTTGTCTCTATCTCCAAGTCACCTTTATTAAGTAACTCCCCAGTGCAAGGTCTACAATGCATCAAGGAACAGATGTTTTGAGCATCTACAATAGCTGTTGGGGTATTCTGTTTATTTTAATGGGACCCTGGATCCCTGTAACTGCAAGGAACATTTACACATTTACAGAAGATTTTATAATGCATTCCAATGAAAAACCATAAGGAGATTCAGCTCTTTTGCACTCATGCAATAAAAAAATGTTTAAGGCCAGAATCTGGAGACACAATAGAGTGATTCAGCCCCATGAGAAGAGATAAGAGATTTCACTTCTCAAGAGAGCCACATGATTTTACACGGGTTTAAAACAAACTTTAACTATTAAAGAGTTTCTTGTCAGAAAACGTTCACCTCACTCCCTTCAGAAAGGAAAGATAAAATAGCTGACCATTCCTATTTTCCTGAAATGGTCCCTACGCTCTCATTTTTGTATTTACTTTCCCTCCCTCAGCCTGAAAACCGCAACACATACGTACTGAGTTAACAAGATAAAAGGAAAGATTTCTAGCAGCAGAAGAGATAAATGCAATGGGTAAAATACTCAAAGGCACAATACTAAAGAAAATATGACTCAGCATGCATTGCACACAAAGATCCTAAGGCCTTATTGAAACAAACTCCTATTGAGCTGAGTGGGAAGCAGATACTTAAGGGAATAGTACCTTACTTCCAAAGAAAGACACATGCAAAAACATTCCTACTGTGATTCTAACAAACTGTACTGGTCCTAAACCACCTTTTCCTCTTAGAGTAGGTACTGCTGCCACTGAAGCTTTCTGTCCACATATGTATAGTGGTAAAGACTACTACTACCTTTATCTTTGTCTTGGTAGGGTAGGAACCACCTGAAACTCTAGCTACTTCATCTCTTTTTTTACAGAAGTTTACTTACCACCTAAAATACAGTCCAGCCTCATTCAGCTTCCTGTTCCTTCTTCTCAGTCCTGTGTTCATGCAGACCTGGACAGGGTCAGATTAAGGAGCTGATCACTCTGAAAAGAAAAAATATCTTTGATTTGAATCATGATGTGGCTGCATTAATATTACTTCCAGCAGAAGAAAAGCACGGGGAATGAGCAGGCAGAGAAGGCAGAAGGGGGGAAGAAAGCAGGCGGAACTGCCTCTTTCAGTAAGTGGCATGGATTTCAGTCAGACCAAAGTGGCTGTCTAGCTATGGACTTGAGCTGCAGAGGAAAATAAGCCATTAGAATGGGTGACTCCTTGGAGAATCAATTGGGCCCTCACAGGATAGCTGTAATGAGGGGCTCACCTGAATAACTGTTTTCAGCTCCCTTTGGTAAAATAATGTAGTATCTGTGGGGAGGCGCATAACATCTATTTCACACACACCCCAGCTGTTAATCAGCACCTACATTATTGAGGTTCTGAGCCCTTTTGACCTCCTCAAGTCACATAAAAATAAAATACTCCTTTCCTTCTCCTTCTTACCTCTTTCTGTTCTCCCCTTCTACAGACAACACAGAGACCCTCCTACCACAACGATGTAACAAGGAAGAGCCTCTGAGTTAATACCTCCTCAGTTACATGGACACAGAAGAGTAATATTTATTCCCCTGGGCTGCCTCTCCCTCTTATTTAGGACTAAGAGTGTCATTAATTTGTATTAACATACTACGTTAGTGTAGATTTTAAAACCTTAAAATGTTTCTTGACACCTCTGCAAAACAAACATCCCTCTGCAAATTCGAGATAAAAAGCTTTGAACTCCTGAACTTTTTTTTTTTTTTTTTAATGCAGAGTGCTAACAACCACACCAGACCATGGAGAGTAGCACCACAGAAAATAAACATGAGAGGCGGGAAAGAAGAGGAAAAAAATCCCTCTTGTGCGATTCCTTCATTGACTTTGCAAAAACTTGCACTTGATACTTGAAGAGCTCTGTCTGAAACCATTAATAACAAAAACAATCACCAAATGAAAGAGCAGCCTTGCAAGCAACCATCCATAAAAAGAAAGCCAGTTAATTAAACAAATCACAAGCTATCTCCAGACTGTCTCTCTCACTTTAAAGTCCTCAGTGCAGAAAAGAGAAGAAAAAAAATCTCATCAAATGATATAATCATAACAGCCTCAAAATAACTCACACATATTTCCAGATAAATCACTTCTGAAATACTAAGTGCCTGGAAAAGCTTGGAGGGACATTGCACCTTAGCTGCAATTCCTGCTTCTTGGAGGGGATTTGGAGAATACTCGATCTTTTTTCCCTTCACTAAATGTTTATTCCTATTCCTTAAATTGTTAATTTTTAATATAAAACTTTAATTAATCTCTAGATTCATTTCACTTAATATTGCAGGGCCATTGGACTATGTCTCAGAAGGCACTTAACTGGAGTTGAAGGCTCAGGGTTAGAAACGCAACATTTATCCCTTGCCAAAACGGTACAAAGCTTTCTGGATAGGGCCAGGGAGCCACAGCTGAACTGGAGAACTGGCTGCACAAACATGGCTAAAGGCACTGCTGACCCTATGCACATTATTGCCCTGACGGAAAAGATAGCAGCGAGTTAATGGAACTGGATGTGCATTAATTTTTCTGAGATTATAGACTGTGATGAGACTCTTTCATCAGCTTCTATGGGTCATAGCAGCTGGTAGGAGCCTTAACAGTGTCATTCCATTATAAGGCTATTATTGATCCAAAATCTAATTTGAAGATCAATTTGGATTGGAATCAGAACCCAATATGACAATGATTTCAGAGCAGATAAGAGGCAATTTACTCCTCTGGGCACCAGAAATCAATTTTTGGTTTTCTGTACTGATCCAGCTTCCAAAAAAAGAAGGTGAAAAAAAAAGAGCTGAGGATAATGTGCAAATAAAGGATTATAGTAATCCAATCTAGAGGTGATAAAAGCATAAACCCAGCTGCAAACCCATATAAGGTACACAAACATTTAATCCCAGCTAAATATCTCAGATAATGGCAAAAAGGCTTTATGTTATTTTTGATGCATTTGGCTAATACAAAGTACAGCTTTGATTTCAAAGCAACTCCTTGCATTTCTCACATAATTCTTTGTGGCAGTCAGCACCTGGGAATTTTATGTGTGGATCTCAAGGCTCATCACTACTATTTGTATTACAGCTGTGCTGCACACACTGGCAAATCTGTATTAAAGGGCTAATATGCAGACTCACCCAGGCTGTTAGGAGTAAAAACCACTTTGGCTATGTCTACATTGTAAGGTGCTTTGGCTTTTCTTTTTGTCCTCATCCCCAAGCATCCCGTTTCTTCCCAAAGAAAGGGAGGGTGCACAGGTAGCTGACATGTCCCCAGCTTGCTTGCCATAGGCATCCGAACCCATCTTTGCCAGGAATAAGGACCTCCGGGTATGTACTGAAACACATACCTGCACCACAGTGCAGATATGTGACCATGAATGTGTTCCTGAGTTACCTCACGTTATCAGAGCAGAGATCTTTTGCAAACACACAGGCATTGTGCAGCACCTGCTGCTGCCCACTTCAGCATTTGGAGACATTGAGACTAATATATACTGAGGCTGTTCCTGCCCCAGGGAAGACAGAGTAAACAACAGACAAGAGGTGGCATGAAAAACTGAAGGGGATTTTGCTCAAAGTTGTTGGTAGAGCTGAGAATTTTCTGCTCTCTACAGGGCTGGCCCTTAAACCCTTTTCCCTTTTATAAAGTGCAGACGTACTGCAGAGATGCGAAGCTTAGTTATCTACAGTGAAACTGGAAAGGTTTTTTTCTTCTTTTTTTCCCTTCTTTTCCTCCAGACAACCACGGTGGAATCAGTTTTATTCAGATTTGTCTGTAATTGGAGCGAGGCTCTCACTGAATCTAATTTCAGCTGGAACTAATTATAGGGGGAAAAGGTCATAAATGTAAGACGGCTGCATAACTATGTTGGAAGAATATTGACATCATACAGTATTAACTCTGGTCCTGTAAAGGCCATAAATACTTAGACTAAAAACAGTCATTAAGAGACAGAACAAACTGTACCTATTTCTTTTGATTAGAGTGGGAAAATGAGGGAGGAAAAAAAACCTCTAAAGGGAGATTTAAAATCATGCAATGAAGAAGTGCTGCACAACAAAAAAAAGGAAAAAAAATTCAAGAAATAGAGATTGACTGCCTCAGATGAAATCCTGAGTCACAGCAGAAACAAACATCACTACTGCATCTGGACTAAGGCCTGTTCAAAATCTAACAGGAAAAATTTGCTGCAATAACAAAACCAGCTATGTGAAATTGCCAAGACTGAAAACCAAGCTAAAAGCAGCAGCACTGATTCCACATGATCGTACCATGTGTGAATGCTGGACACACCAAGCTACATCTTAAAGAAAATCCCTTATTACTTGTCCCCTCCCCTGTGGCCCACAGGAGCCACAATGACTGCCGACCCCGGCCTGACGGAGGGCTGCGCAGCACCGCGCCCGGTGCGCCTCTGCCCCCACTGCCTCTGCACTTGGGGGGCATGCCGCCACTGGGACCACCCCAGCACCCACCCCGTGCCAGGGGAACCCCTGTCCTGCCTTTTGGAGAAGACCTGCAGCCCTTTCAGGCGAGCAGAGGGCACCATGCCAGGCTCAGTCCCCGCTTGCCACTGAGGCATTCGGGCGGCCAGCGAGGGACTTGGCTTCTCCTCACAGCTCCCTCAGCGGAGAAGGGAAGCGGCACGTGGCAGCGCGGTGCCCACGGAAGCTGGCTGCCTTCGCTTCCCACCTTCCCCGTGAGGAAACCCGCAGGCAGGCCCGGCCAGCATTGCTCGTTGGGAATCTGTTTGTAAATGTTGCCCAGAATTTTCTCATGGATTTGATCAAATGAAGAACTTTAGCATTTTCTCTATAAATACATGGTCTTGTAATCAACACGCACCACCAGTACAAGCAGAATGTTTTTACAAATGGCAGTAAATGTACATGCAGTCTGAATTTTGACCATCATATGTTTCAATTAGTCAATGAATGGTTACTTAGACATAGCTGCACACTTAACTCATCTTTCTGAAATTCAGTGCTGCTTTAGCACTTGGATTTACAGAAGCTCAATACCTAACCCAGTTACATGGTCTGCTTTAGACCCCCGGCTGAACTGTAGTGATGACCCAAGTCAAATTAGTAAACACAGAAAAGTGCCAGACATCTTGTGATGAGCTGTAGTGCAATGAACTTTTGTAGATTCTGTAGGAAGTAGCTGAAAGTAATTTCTGAAACATCAACTGAAATTAGTTAATTTTTCTCTTTCTCTCTTAGCAATCCCACAAACGCATGACACGACAGGGGTCTGCGTCAGAGCGTTTTGCAGTCAGTGACTCTGGTGCAGTCTCTCCACTGAAGCTGTATGTCCCAGGAGCAAAGGCTCACACTCAGACTATGCTTCATGTCACCTTCTTCTCCCCTTATTTTGGTCTGAAGTAAATTCCTATTAAGCTGATGGAGGTGCATAAAGAGATCCAGCGACCCGTCTGCCTTTGACACAGTACAGTGTCTTCCCAAGTGTTAATTGTTGCATCTGTACCAATGGAAAATCCTGTTCCCTTTTGGGTACTTGCGACCACTAAATTCCTTCTATGATCCCTGATCTATGGCCTTTTTAATAAGTACTTTTTCAGTTGCCATCTATTGCCATCAACTGATCTCACCTGTGTTTCTTCTGTGCTGTGGCCACAAGGAAAAGAGTAATTTGCTCTCTCAACAGAACACATGTTTAATAAAGAGAAAGGAGACAATGATTAGATTCAGAATGCTTCAGAATTAGCTTCGTGATAGACTCAGGACCAGGTGATCATAAAATAAATGCTAGAAAAAGTGGAAAGTCAAGATCAAACAGTACATGATGAAAAGGAAGAAGGTATTTTTATCTGTACTTTGCTCCCCAGTCATTATTCTACTTGCTGGAACATTAGTTCTTCAAATTGCTTTTAATTACATGGCCTAGAAATAAATATGCACCACTATTAGCATGCTCTCAGGCTGAATACAAGGGGTACTGACTTTCATTCCAGTCAAGGCACTATTCCAAGGTGATTTATACTCTCATTATAGGCTGTTGCCTTTCCTATGTAAATTTATAATCAAATATTCTAAACAGGTGATGACAAATAATTTGGGTAACTACTGCTAGCAGCCAAAATCACAGTCATAAGACCTCACAGGTCTAACAGCAGAATTATACACACACACATGCACATGAACAGTTCACACAGGTACGTTTCCATGTTATTAGATCTTCTAAGAACTTCTGAATAAAACTGGTGATAATTTTTTTTTACTATGCTTAATTTAGCAAACTTGCTTCTCATTACATAACCTATTAGGACAAAAGGAGCATTAATTAACTTACTGAATTTTTGATCAGATGTTGCAATGATAATTTATCATTTTCATAGTCTGTTCTAGAGTGGGTTTTTTAGAAATGTTTCACAGAGTGAACCGACAAATTAATATACTGATTATAATTCTTATGCATGATTCAAATATTATGCATCACTCTTTGTTGTTTAAACACCTTTTCAGTGCAACAGTTCCTACACACAAAAAGTCCTTTGCTGAAACACCACCAACTATTTCATGTACCATCCTCAAAGGCACTCTTTAGTATTTTTCTTTGTCATTTAATTTTTGTTTTTGCTTAAAACTTAGGAGATCAGATATAGATCCAAAAGGATCTTCTAAAAACCGTATCTGATTTTCTTTTTACTTAATTTCTGAACAAGTTGCTTTTTTGGTTGAGATTCCAGGGCCGGACATCCACAGGTTGTTTGAAATGTGAGGAGTACTGTATAAAACTGCCTGGATGGGACAACTGCAGAGAATCAGGCAGGCTAACCTGTTCTCTTGCAGCCAGCCCTGCTTTTCTGCAGTAAGGTGATCTCAGAGTGGGACAGAATTCAGGAACGTGAAAATGCCAAACCCTGGAATGCTTATACTGAGCATATCTGGGCATTACACAGTCCCACAGAAACAAAAAAGAAAAAGATTGCCTTTTTAATGGTACAGTACAATTTGTTCAGAACTGTGCTGTTCAGATTCTAACACTTCTCACTCCCGACTCTCTGCCTCTGCATGCAATTGATAGTCTTTTAAAATTCCAGTCTTAATGAAATAGGTAAGCTGCAGAAAAGATTAAGCTGAAAAATACAGCAGGAATACAGAATGAGGACAGGTGATTGATCTCTGAGTGGATATCCAACAGTGCAATGAAATTCTCAGGCTGGTTCTTCTTTATTTCAAAATGGTTTTGATTCAGAGGGATTTTATAGCAGCTAAATCATGCAGTTGGCACAGATTGTGCAAGCTTTTCAGCATGTTATACTCTGAAAGATGTCACATTTGGCAGAGGCAGTAAAGCTCCATGAATTTATTGTTGTTTCCCATTGAACACCAAAATCCAGAGCATCAAAAGATGATACAGCACACGTTACAACACTGTTGTGTCGAGTCACCTGCTACCCTGGCTAGCATAAACCTCTGGTGGAATGCTATGAAATGCCAAATGGAAGCCACCTGTGTATGAGGAAAAAGAAAGCAGAACTGTATATAGACTTGTGAGTGACAGCTGCAAACTCAGTCTCAGTCCATGGTCCTGTAGACACACGGTACACTGGCAATTCAACTTATTTGCAAATCCATCTTTTAAATTAATGCACTTTAAGACTGTTCCCAGAAATAGTAACTTTACTTTTGGGAGTAGTATTTTTAGAGTCAGTAAGACTTCTCATGCATGCCAAATTATAGATATACTTAAGTGTTCCCAGAATCAGGACCACATATTGGGTGTTTAATTACTCAATCTACATACTATGGACGATTGTGTTTCTCATAGTGAACAAGAGACTGTTTTATCAGTGAGGTTAGCTTATGCGAACGTAGTGCTAATTAGCTCTGTATATGTATAAAGGCACATGAAATAAAACCAAAATGATTTATTTTTTCTTCTTTTTCTGTCCTACACTATCAATAAACCAAACAAACTGAAATTTCACCACAGTTTAGTAATGTCTACTGAATTCCAAGTGAAAGCCAGTCCATTTTCAGTCAAAAGTGGAGCAGAAAAAAAATGTGACTAGAAAAAGATTAGAGTGGCTTCTTTAATTCCCATTTTTCTTTTCCACTCAACTTGAGCTAATTGCAAACACTGGAGAGTGTGCTTGAAAACTGTATAATGATATATTCAAAAACCAAAATAAAAAGCCACTTTCTCATAGACCAAGACACTCATATGTAAACAATCAACAGAAAAAGCTATCTGAAAATTTATCAGGAATTCTCTGAAATGGATATCAGGCACAGCTGCCCTCTCATTATTTCCTCTGAATCTACAAACTCAGAAAAAGATTGTTATCTTTTAAGATTCTGGAAGCCTCCTCCTTTAATAATTTATGTTGAAGGCTATAAGAAATGTTCTGAGAAGCTTTTGCTTTTATATTACAATTCTAAATATCTAGTCAGGAATTCAGTACCTCAGCAAGTACATGGCCACCACTGAAGTAGCTATACTATGAGCAACGGCTGCAAGGAAGTTCAAAAGAGTGTTCTGACCCTTGGTTTAACCTTGCAAACAGTCTATTCTCACTAGTGTTGGATATACAAAAGTAGCATTAATAGAGTTTGGGGTGTGCAACTTCTCTGTGCACTAAGAGCATTAGAAAGGTTTTACTATGTACATCACAAATAGGTAAAGCATATCCAACATCCAAGTTTCTCATTATGGAAGATATTATATTAGATTGTTATTCACAACAGGAGAATGTCACACTTTTCTGTGTACTCTAGTTCAGCACTTTTCTAATTTCACGGACCTCAATTTACATTTGTCAGTGTTTGAAGTTAGATGATATCGGTCTACTCAGGAAATGAGTTAAAGGGGAGAAAGGTCGTTCACCTTTTGGGCAGTACCATCTTTGATGATGCATAAATAAAGCACAGCATGAGTGTGTCAGCAAAAAATGGATGTCCTAAAGCCCTTTGATGCAAGGGATGAAGTTTGTTAGAAACAGAAGGTTAAGTATGTGAAACTATAAGGCTGAAGTGATGATGTGAAGAAAATCGGGCTAATGCCTTAGCAGAAATCCTCCTCATCTTTCACTGTGAGTTCACAGACATGGTGATTTCAATAGATTACCAATGTTGATTAGTGGATAAATATGGAAATTATATTTACAAGCTGAATCGCTAACAGTCTGTGGTATATGAACCCTAAAGAACTGGGATTTGCAATGGGCCTGATTCAAAGACCTGTCAATGTTTTTTTCATTATTTTAATGGGATTTAGATAAGACCCTCAGATGTTAGTCTCCAGTAAAGGGGCACCTGTGTTACTACGTTCATAGGCTCATGCTTCTAGAGCAGATTGCCCACATTGTCACCTGTTACTTCAGGCTAGGAGAACATAGCAAATATTTTGTCCTTTTTGTTCAAAAACATCTTCCTAAAGCTGAATGGTAGAGCTAAAGATAAAAATCCTTGGATGCTAACTCAGTTTATCCAAATACTAACTTGAAAATATTTCTGAGCTTTTCACAAATTTCTGATGCAGCTTCTATCACATTTGCAAGAGTTTAGAATCACCTGAGGTTACACACTGTCTTACCCAGGCATCTATACACCTGAATGAAAATGAACACATTCTTATGTACTCCTGCTTTTCTGTTTTGACTTTGTCAATAGTTTCAATGAGCATGAAATTCTAACACCAGAGTTTACATGCACAAAAAAGAAGTCATAAACATGCCACAGATAAGCTACCCAACAATACATGGCAGAAAATCTTGAGCACAGTGTTTCAGACATTCACACTTAAGCTTTTTTTAAGTCTAACAAGTCAAAAAGATTTGTACTTACGCACCACATTTTCCATCTATTGTACAGCAGTACAGTATTTGCAAAAGAAGTAAAATCTTAAACCAGACACAAAAGTCAGAAGAATAGTGAAGTTTTGAGTTAGAACAATGAATTCATTAAACCAAAACAAACAAACAAAAGCTTAAAGTGTTAAAACAAGGCGTTTGAATAGTAACAACTGTTAAAATGAGCTCTGAAATCTCCATGCAACATGAGATTTTTATTGGCAAACAATTAAATCTCTCTTTAAATGTATTTTCTCTGTAGAACCTAATTTATAATCTTATCAGGCATGTGTCTCAGAAGAATTTGCTAGTCTAACTCTTTATCTGCACAATGCAGAATACTAACAATTGTCTTGTATGTTTGTTTCCAATGTCAAAGACTGAAATTACAATTTAGGGTTCTGACTGCTTTCAGAATTTGATATTATTTTTAAAGTGCTGTCACTTTTGTTCACATGGTGTGTCAGGAAAAGAAAATGTAAGAATAAAATACCTGGGTTGATGGTAAGAAAGAAGGAGAAAGGTGATATACTCAGAAATCAGTTTGCTATAGCTCATTTGCTGTTTTACCATTTTCCGGTTTCCCTCCAGGGCCAAATTTTTTTTTCACCCATACTCATTAGAATTTAAGTTTTACAATAAGCATTAAGGTGAAGGAAGTTAGAGGCAAGGTGGAATTACCAGTGCGTACTTTATCTGTACCGCATCCAACTATGATTTTTTTGAAGCCTGTAGTAGGTACGTCTACACATACAACTCTGGCTGCTCTGTATTTTGCACTACCTAGGTCTCATATCTCACTGCCCTTTTTTTTCTAGAAATCTGTAACAGCTTACTCTTTCTTAGCCAAAGACCTATGCCACAGCATACATTTTTAGCGAATAATAGATAATAATAATTTCAAGTAAATAGTTTTAGTTCTAAGAACTGCTAACCTACCTCTTTTTTCACTTTAGTAGAATTCAGAAGAGAACAAAGAGATCTTTTTTTGAGCAAGCAAATCATACAGCTCTGCATTATTATTTCCCTCCATTCTCCCCAGTCTAAGCTCTGAAATTCTTTAAGAAATGGAACCACAGCAATCACACATAGTACTAGCCTAGAGTATTTGTTTCATTCAACTTTTTTTTTTTAATCCCACATAAAATCCTGCTAATTCTTTCAACATAAATAGGACACATTGCTATTCCAAGCTTCCCCTCCCCTTTTATTTGGCTCAGAAGACCTGATGGTTAATTCCCAGTTGAGATAATTAGTCCTTGGTTATCACCAGTTATTGTCACCTGTTCAACTTGCAAATGTCTACAAATTTGAGTTTTCCAATTAGCATCATAAGATCCCTATAGCATACAGCTAGAGTGTATTTTTTTTTCCACAAGGCAAATCACTTTTCACTTACACACTCTATCTATTGAGTCTCATTTGGTAATAGTGCTTTAAAAATTAGTGTTTTTCACAGAATAGACTTGTCATTGCCCTACCTCCTATCAAGCCCAGATGGCTGCTTCTATAAAGGAGAGAAAAATAGAAAAGGGAATTAAATGAAACCCTCTCCTTAATAAGTATCCAAGTCAATTTAAATAGTTCCATTTCATTTTTACATCAGAGTCATGCCCTAGTGTTATGGCATGAAGAACATTCTCAATATGCTAATAAGCCCCATGACATGTGGACTGACATTTCAGTAAGTGGAATAAGCTGTAGTTTATTTTTAACTTCCATGGTATGAAGCTGTAGGTAAAGTGTGTTAGAGACAGTGGCCCAGTGCATTAGATCAGGTTTGACTTCCAGGTGAACATAATGAGGTGAGCCTCTGAATAAACCCAACACGAAATAATAGTTGCAGTTTGGAGGAGGTACTTCTGGAAGCACCATTTTAAATCCTCAAAGCACCTGATACACGATCACCCAATATCTTAGTAATTACTTTGCTTTATTCTCTGTGGATTGTGCCTGCAGTGGATTTATGGCCCTTCAGACCTCCTAAGTCTGAAGTTCTGCCGTGAAAATAAGCTGCAACGCTTTTTGTGGAAGTGTATCATAGAAATTTTGATAACATCTTTCAAGCCTTCCCTCACTGTTACACAGTACCTCTTCAAATACGAGAGGAGTTCCCAGATACAGAAGGTGGAAACTGATGGATTTGAAAGGTGGAAAAGGTTATGCCATTTGGGAGCCAAGGTCTGCCACTTCACAGAATGTTTTGGGGTTGGAAGGGTTGGAAAGGACCTTTAAAGATCATCTAGTCCAACCGCCTTGCAATGAGTGGGGACATCTTCAACATGAGGTTGCTCAGAGCCCTGTCCAGCCTGACCCTGAATGTTTCCAGGGATGCAGCATCTACCACTCCCTGGGCAACCTGTTCCAGTGTTTCACAATTCTCATCATAAATTTCTTCCTTATATTTTCCTCTGGATGTGCCGAGAATGGGACAAGGCAATCATTGAATCATATCAAGCAAATATGGCAAGAAAGAATCTCACTTCAGAGACCTGTGCAGTTTATTATTAAGGTTGAAACTTCTGTAACTTACCAGTTCTGACTGACTCATTTTATGTTTGCACATCCTCTTCCATGGGGATGCCTGTGAGGGTTTTCTTATACTGTAGCTGGAGTTTTCAGACAGATAACAGTGACAAAGACAACCCTCTCTAAAAACACTGGTGTCTATAAACAGAATTATTTTCAAGACATCCATATAGCTATATATAGCTGTGTAAGTGAGGTTTAGGATGTACCTAGTAGCATTAACAATGGTATAGACAGACAGGTACTGAAAGCTGAAAATGCTGTCTTCTGAGCCTGAAACTAAATAACCCAATGAAAGATTTTATGAAGAATACTAGAAAATAAATGGTTTCATTGTAGAATACTAGGAAACAAATTGTTTCTTCCTAGCCTATACTAACAACAAAACACAATACTCTGCTGGCTAGAACAGATGTTAACAAACTCACCTGCACTTTTCTCTTGTCCCCATTTATCTACCTTGGGGCAGGAAGGAGAGCTGATACTCTCAGATCCATCTGGGCATCAAATTCCCTTTGAAATTGAGTTGTTAGATTCCTAACTATTTTTGAGAATCTGGGTTTAAATGGGGATACAGTGTCTGCTTATTGCTTTGTGTCTGGAGCCTATGAATCAGGTAGACTCACACACAGCGGAATAGGATTATTACTTCATGGCATGGGCAGGCAGTAGCAGTCACGATCTAGCCCTCTGAGATCAAGAAAGCAAGAAATTCATGAAGATTTAAAGTAGTTAAAGGAGTTTATTTTCCAGGTGGGAAATCCAGGTGTCAGAAGGAAAGTAACTATAAATTTTCAACCCAGCTTTCCACATAAAATGTAAAGCCATTTGGAGCACACAGAAAGCTCAGTATGAACTACGGCTGATAGCTGGTGCAAGGTATGGTCAGTGGTTTTAAATGATTGATGGAGCTATCTCTGTACTAAAGTACTAAGGTTGGAATAGAAGAAAAAAATTGAGATCTGTTATAATGGTCCTTTATACCTTTTTTTTCTTCCTCTGATGGTCAAATAGAGTTCAGCTGTACAGAATGCTTGTAACTTTGTACTAGTGATACATATGGTAGCTCTCCATACATCTACTAGAGAACTTTATTCCAATAAAATGAAAAATACAACATGTGGAGATGGTTTTTAAAACATCTCTTAATTTTATTATTGTTTCTTTAGAAAGCAAAGAAAGTAAAGCATATTCAAATTGGTTTAGTTATTTTAATTGAAGAAGAAATTTATACGTGAATAAATATTTAATGTTGTGCTTTATTTGTATTTACATACCCAAAGGGGCTTTAAAGGTACATCAATAAGTCAGCTCAATAAATTTATTACGTTTCACTTGTAACAGCTTGGGGTTTTCCCCCATAACGTCAGGTAAATTTCTTATACAGCCAAGATACTCAAACACAAGATGAAATAACAGCCCGGTGCAGATACTCAAGACACCAGGCAGTCACTCCTTTCTTTTCCTTTTCAAATACCAGAACCATGTGAGTCTTCAACCAAGTATCCGATACTTTAATATAATTTTCCTGAAATCAGTGATACTGCTCAAGGACTATTCTACATGAAAAAGACAGATGAACAAGCGCTGAAGGAACAGACTACCAAATACCCTCTAAGAAAGAGTACGAGACACTGACTCTATTTATACTCGGCTTGAGATCAGTGTATTAGCTGACTGGCATTTCTCTTGCTGAGAAAAGATCAATGAAGAAAAGATCAGCTGAAGAAAGATCGATGGTGACCAGACAAACCATTAATTCATAAGAAAAAGGAGATTTTGCTTGGAGAAATAGGACATTACCCTGAGGCTTAGGCTCAGACTTGATCATTCCTATGTCTTACATGTTGACCTGAATTTTCATTCCAGTAAACTGCAAGCCCTGGAAGAACAGGGTGAGAACAAGCTCCACGCTGGACAGAGTTGCAGAACAGACATTGCGATAGTGAAGCAAAACAAGAGAGAATAAGAACATAAAGATTCCTGCTGCATATGAAAATGTAGCCCCCTATTTCCACAAGTGGAGAGTTCTCACATGCTTTTTTTAACAAAATGGAGCTATTCCTGATAACCTAGAATTTGGTATTCCTTCTGTTCTGAGGTCTGTAGGTTCTCCTGCAGTCATAGTATCTGAATGACATCTAGTTACTCTTTAAATACTATCACAAGCACTCACAGCGTCACAAGCATTGCACTCTTACTCCTCCTTCTTTCTGTATGGAAAGAATTGTATTATGTTATGCTGGATTGTTGTATTGTTAGAGAAAGGGGGGAGGGGGTTGTTCTGTTTAGTTATCTTCCACCTGGAGTACTGAAACTCCAGATGGTCACTATTCTCAGATTGCCTGGGAGAAAAGCTCTCTTTCAGTGATAAACTTCTGCAAAACCCAAAAGATAAGAAAAAACTGAAATAAGTAAGAATATATACCAGAATGTGGACGTATATATTTACAAAAGTGTTCTGCAGTAATAGATAAATGAGGTGCTCAAAGTGCCGGGTGCTGAGAAAAAGGCTTTGATGTATTTGAGACATTAAAGGAGTTGTTGAAGAGCAGTTCACCTGTGGATATTGCCAAGGAGATGTAGCACTGCTGTACTGATCATGTTTTAAAGTGCTGCTCCATGTGAAGTATAAACAGCACAGCAGCTTTAACCAGAGCGTCCTGCTGTTTCAACAGTAGAAAATAGCTTGAGATGAGAACGTAAGCTTCATTTGGAGCAAAGTTCCAGCTTTTCCAGAATAAAGGAGGAGTTTTTATTCTAATATATTTGTTTGCATCTAATGTTAACTCTATGGTCTCTTTGAAGTTGCACAGGGTCACTGGATGCTAATTTGCTGCACTGCTGACAGGGGGTGCTAACTGCACAAGGGGAGGGTAACACTGGCTCATTTGGGGGAAGCCCCCAAAAGACAGCTGAAGCTATGCTTTGATGAAAAAAATGGGGTTTGAAAGAAAAACCAAAACCCCTAAGTGGTAGTAGAAATGTGCATTTAGCAATGAGTAGTCAGAATTTTCCAGAACAAAAGGGGAATTCCACAGTAATGCCTGAGTGTTTCTGGGATTACAAATGTGAGATCAAGTTCTGGGAACACTTGAGTTCTCCCAAAAACCCAAAACATACCATGCAAGACACGGTACATTCTCCCAGGTTAAGTCACTATCCTTCGCTGTTTGTGCTAGGAACCAGATAGAAATTCTAACCTGTCTAATGTTTATTTAAGAGGGCATGCTACTAATTATGATAAAGTAATTTTTGGACACATACTTAATATATACCTGGAGCCAACACACACTGTCTTAATAGACTGCCACATGTATCCAATGAAACTATTAATTAAATCAAGCCTTACTCACTTCTGTAGTTAAAAGGAAAGTAACCTGCTTTATAAATCTCATCTCATATCACTAGGTAATAGCTATCCCCTGTTTATTAAATTTTTGCTACTAAAGAAAAAAACAACAGATTAAATTTGAAGTATTGCTTTAATATGTTTCAAGAATGCTTTTGGAATATCTGGATCTTCCCCATTGCTTCTTTCCATTGTGAAGTTTCATGGGAAAAATGGAGAGAAATAGTTCAGTATTATAAGAAGACAATTCAAAAAGCATGTAAGTGTTTTCCCTGATTCCCTTCCTGTTGCTGCCTTTTCCCTTGGAAAGGTGGGGTGAAAAATCTTGGTATAGCAAGAATTTCCTAAACCAAAAATATTTTTAAAATACACATATTTTTATGTGATACATTTTTTAACATATATGTATCTTCCTAAGGAAACAAGGAAGAATTATGCAAAATTAATTTAACCAATTTTCAGTAAAAAGCCAAGACATACATTTTTCAAAAAAACACACCCAAAACTCTGTTCCCACACTGAGGCCCTGTGCTCTGTTCTTGCCCAGCTGCACATGTAGCTTACCTGCACTGCACTTCTAGTGGGCATGCACAGCCCGTGGCTAGGCTGCAGCTGATCACCGAACTTCATGAGGTTTTGCTGGTCATTGAACTTCATGAGTTTTTGTTGTTTGAGAAGTGTAGCAGTGTCCCAGATAGCCCAGACAGACACTGGGAATAATCTCTAAGAAAAAAAGGGTAACAGGATGGTAGATAGTAGGATTACTTCAGGTAACAATGTGCACTACTAACGTTTTCAGATTTCTTTAATATATTATTTTTGCATTTTTTGGCACTGTTCTTCAGTAGCCATTATGGGAACGAGTCTTGCTGGTGAATTTGAAGGAGGAGAATAACACTGCTTCACATCCCATGCACTGTGAGCCTTTTTTTTTGCTTTTGTTCAGATTTCAGCACAACTTGGTGGGTGAAATCCAAACCTCTTTCAAGTCAGTGGGAGTTTTGTCATGGATTCAAAGAGGCAGAGCTTCTTTGTGAGGATAAGCTGGAGCTCCATTTTGCCAAACTCCACATGATCAAAATGCATTGTTCATTTACAGCTGCCTTGATCATAAATATGTCTCATTTTACTTTATTCTGTCACTCCCCTGAAGTTTTAACTTACATATTTATTGTTGATTCAGAAATATCTAGCTAACGATGACAGTCTGACTTAATGGCCAATACAATTTAGATGTCTGTCATTTTTAAGCACAACCTTAGGAAGAGAAGCATTTAATAAAGTTCACATTCTTTCTGGATAAAACTCCACACTATCTAATCAACAGTTCTACGGCTATGCCTTTATTGCAATAAATTATTTCCATACCCTCTTGTCAGAGATTTATCAGTGAATTAGCACAAGAAAACACTCCTTGATTTGGCTCCAGTCAGGCCACTGAGTTCACAGGCAGGTAGGGAGCTCAGGGAAACTGCACCTCATTCATTTTTTTGGGGGGAGTTCTAGCTCAGCTGACAGTTAACCTCAAAAGCTGAATTTAAAGCAGAAACTTCACAGTGCATTTTAACATGGCATTCAGTTTAATTAGCACTTGGGCAATTCCTTTTGTTCTGGGTAAACAACAGTAAGATTTGACAAGGCAGAGAAGAGAGTGTATTTGTTGCTTTCATATGTCACTCAAACTAGCCTATCACCATTCCCAAACTAATACTTCTTTACACGAACTTCTGTTAAATAGTGTTAGATTTTTTAAGTCTAAAACTGGCAGGTTTTCCCAGGGTTGCATCTGATATCAAAATCAAGGTTTATTAACATTACAAAGAGCACTGCTGTCCTGTAGTGCCCCTTTTATCATTCTAAGCAGCTGCCTTGAGGCTATGCGTTTAACCTTGGGAAATGGGAGAGGAATTCTGGGAAGCCAGCAATCTTTGACAGCTCAAGCCTTTTACCTCATCCAAAATCTGCTCTATGCCTTCAGCTCCCACACTAAAAAAAAAAAAAAAAAAAAAAAAAAAAGACACCCTTATTTTCATTCGATGTTTATTTATTCTATTCATTGCACTTAAAATAGAAAGACAGGACAACATTTACTGACAGTGATCTTCCATTTGTGTTTCAAGCACACCAGTGATGAAAATTTTCCTTTTATCTGCTGAGACTCCTGTTAGAAAGTGATGGGGGCTTTGTGTGTGTGTGTGTGTTGGGGGAACACCAAACAAACCCCCAAACCATTTAGCAATGTGCAAAATTTTTAAAAGTAGTTCTGCGGGTTATGTTATTCCTACCTGTTTTATGTTGTATTATAAATGTCACATTACATTTTGCTATTTCACCACCTGTTGCAATAGTGAAGGAACTGTCACTGGTTCATTGATAAGCCCTTATTTGTCAGGGTTTAGGGCTTAGCTGTAAAAATAGAATTTTGATGTTTCACATATCAGTTCTCACTTTTATACACAGTTTTTTTCTTTCAGAAGGTCCCAAAGTATTTCCTAAGCTGTACATGAATATAATCTTTGAAATGCAACTAATTCCACAGTTTCTAGCTGGCCCACGGCATACTGCAAAATACCAAAGCAGTGTGGATAGAAATCAACCATCAGACATTAAAAAAAATCTACAATTTTAAATTTTGGTATAGCATCTCTCAAGCAAACAAAAAATGTTGTTTTCCTGAAGTTTCTTATGAGAACGAATACAATAAGCTATGCTGTTCAGGGCCAAATTCAGAGATAATCTGCAGATCACCTAAGGGAGAGAGGGAATTATGCTTTACCTTAGAGGAAAATTAGATGTCTCTGCTTCCCTACGGTATATTTACATGGCATTGTATAGCGTTTTTCCTCCTTCTCAGCAGGAAATATTAGCCTAGGCAGAAGTCAGCATTAGTGTAACTACACTACTTTTGCAGCTATTCATAGCATGCTACTCCATCTGAAGCCGGGAATCTTTGTACAAAGCAAGAGTGAGCCAGCAGATGAAAACTGCCCGCTAAGCTCAGGGGACATAGTCTGTGCTTTCTCTATTCATAGCTATCTCCGCCTAATGAGATTTTGCTCTTATTCAGGTGAATTGCTTAGCTGCTGTGACCATAAGCAGCTTATTGTTTTACTTTGGCTGTGTGAAAATGTTTCATCCAGCCAATTCCACTTCTACACATGTTATTTGCCATGCAGTGTATGTAGATTCTGACAGATCACAGTGTAATTCCAGCTGTATAAGGATCCTTTTCTGAAGTATTTTAAAGGGTAGCAAGTCCATTTCAAAATCACAAGCGAAATATATCTTCAAAATGAAGAAGTTGTGGGATCTATGTATATGTTTGCATCTAAAATTGGAGCTCCTAATCAATGCTCAGCCAATAAATCAATCTTTAGGTCTCTTCTAGGATAGTACTTGTACCAGCAGGCGGTTACTTTGACTACCCTATCCACCATCTATGCCTTCTCTGATGAAGAGGAAGCAAACTACTACAAACCAGGAAAACTGCCATATGTAAGCAGGCACTTTCTCTTGCCATAGTCCAGTCACATTTAACCATTGTACTTATATCCCCATTTCCTTTTGTTTCAGCCATTTCACTTGAAGTCAACTTGAACAGATGATTAGTGCCACCTCTCCAATTTCCCTCTCCATCTAAGAAGACAAGACACCCACTTCAGAAGTGAGACTGCTGTTCAAGATGCAATTTCTGTCTGACCAGCTTAGCATTTCTATGGACTAGTAATAAGCACTGACCCACTGGCAAGGTAGCATTTCTGGTAAAACTGAAGCTCCAATGTCTTCAATATGTTGAATATTTTTGCAAGCACCCAGTTACTTTGCAGCATCCTGGTAAATCATTCCATACTCATTCTCTCTGTAGTTTCAACTAAGTAAGTTACGTTTTTTTCATTACCCCTCTTAAAATCAGGTCTGGTTCATGTTTGTACATCAAAAATGATGTATGTATGCATAAACATTCAACATCCATAAGAATAACTTCTTATCAGTGTAAAAGTGTATCCCTGATTTATATACCATCAGTGCATTATAATAAATATTCTGCTATTTTAGATATATATTCATATAGCATATAAACAAAATATATTTAAGGAAAGCTGAGGCTATGAAATCAAACATTTGAAAGTTGTTACTCCACTTTTCTTTCAATTGCCCTTTCAACCTTACTCCAGCTCTTTTCATGGTATAATACAGCTTTTACTTTTATAATTTTTAAGTACTTACTCCTCATTCACACAAAGGGTCTTAGGGACTCCTTCAGAATACATGTTTCTTCCATAGTAGACACATAAGACACACTGCAGAGGGGACAACTACAGCTTGAGGAAGCAGGGTGAGTTTTACATCAACTACCCTGATAAACACAATTATTATGTTGTTTCTTGCCATATATACTGCAGTGGCCTCAGCACTCTGGGACCTGTATGAATATCTGTCACAGTATGAAGCATTTTGCTCTGAACAGTCATTGCCAGGAGAAACAGAAGTAATGTAGTTGCCCATGCCAGTAGCTTTCACGTTAGCATTTTCTAACAAAGTAAATGACTGTAAGAGCTTCAATTAGGGATGTCCTTTAAGTTTCATAGATTTAATTTTGGTAACTCTGATGTCCTTCTGCTTAGCTCTCACCACCTGCTCAGAGAAGCTTCTCACATTGCCATCTCAATTGATGGCACTTGTCTGCTTGGTCAAACACCTAGATGTACTGTTCAATGAGGAACAGAGCTTTGACGCTGACATTTGACACATTATCAAGCTATCTTATTACCACTTTAGGGATGTGACCAGATTAAAATGTGTGCTCTCACATGCAGATGCCAAGATTCTTGTTCATGCTGTCATTATGTCCAGACTTGACTAGTGCAGTTCACTTTTCTCTTTCCTAAGGAACTAAGTTTGCTATGCTGCATCCTTCCAAATTTGGTTTTTACAGAGATTTATGGCTATACCCTATCTGATTCCCCATAAACCCCAGAAATAACAGTTACGTAAGACTGAAATATGAAATAATTGAACATGTAACATTGTAGTACAGGCCAATTTATTTTATCTTTTTTCCTTTTCTTTGTAATTTTATATATATCTCACACACACAATAGGCCAAATACAACTTTATTTTAAATCAGTTGTCTCAATGGCATTTTACTAAGACTAGGGATGAAATGAATGTATTTATCATATATGCACTTCATATATACTTTAAGTGCTTTTGTGATTGAAACTCATAGGGTTAAGCACTTCATTATCATAGCCTCATAAAAAAAAAATGAAAAATTTTAAAATAAATTAATCTCTCACATTCTTGCCAAAATTTTAAGTCACAGATTGCATACATGGTTATTGAATTTAACAAAAAGTTTCAGTTTTGGCAATAGTAATTAATTTTGTTGCCTCTAAACCTGCCCTCTTCTGATGCCAGAGGTAAGATTCCACTGTTTTAATCACTGCAAACTATTCCTTTGACTAACCTCTTACTTGGAAGACACCGAATCTACGTTTTCCTTTGTTAAATCTCACCTCAATAATCCTAGTCATATACCTTGTGACTGTGCTAAACAAATGTTTTCCTTTTTTGAAGTTCACAGCTATGAAATACTAGAAGATAATTAGTACATTCTTTGACCAAGCAAGGCATATATAGTACTCATAATCTTTCCTTGTTAATCCCTTTACAGCTTCTGTTACTCATCCTCAAAACCTCTCAAGTCTGTTAGCAGTCTCTTAGCACTAGGCAACAGGAATTAAAGCCGTTATTCTAAAGGCAAGACTTACTACCAATGTGAATAAAGATTCTGTTACCACAAGCTGTTCTGCTTCAGCTGGACACACATTGCATCCCATAAAACTGGACTTGTCCACTCCCAGAACTGGATCCCAACCTTACAGAAGCTGATGAAATGCTCTTGAAATCTGGTCTAATTTGAACTTCCTCTTTGCTGTCTTTAATATAGTCTGTCAATCCAGCCAAAAGTTATTCCCCCAAGGAGTTCTTTTTCTTTGGGAATTATTCATTCTTAGCCAGATCACTGTGACAAAGTGAAAAACCACTTTCCTCAATAAGGGCAGATTTTCACAGAAAGGAAAAATCCCAAACAGAAAAGCAAAGTTACAATTTGTATTTTTAGGAGTGATGAGAAAGAGGAGAAATGAAACTCATTCATCTTTATTGTTTAAACATAAGTAACATCAGCAATAGGAGGAGTCCTATACATACTAATTATTAAGCACTAGCTTAGATGGAAGGAAGGTAGACTTGAGAGCTGTAATTCACTGAAAACAGAATATTGGACAATGCTGCTACGTTCTGTTATTATAAAGAATTTATTTAGTATTTCCATGTATTTTGGTATGAACTGGACTAATCAACTTTAGATTGATTGAAAACTGGCTGGACTGCTGGGCTCAACGGATAATCAGCTGTAGATGATGCTAAATTGCAGGAGTTGGGTGGCATACAAAACATCAGACTTCCAATTTAGAGTGACCTTAAGAAAAGTGAGGATGAAGCCAACAGAAACCTCATGAAGTTCAAGAAGTGCAGAATGATCCAGTTTTGCACCTGCCTCATTAGAGGCTGGGAACCAACTGGCTGAGGAACAGCCCTGCTTAAAGGACCAGGGTCACAGTGCCAGACTGAATGCAAACCAGCAGCGTGCTCTCATCGCAGATAAGCCAAGCTGTATAAGCAGGAGCATGGCCAGCACAACGAGGGAAGTTATTACGCCCTTTTACTTGGCACCCGTAAGACCACACCTGGGACACTGTATCCAGTTGTGGAAGTACAGATTTTGAAAGGCTGCCCAGTTCATGAAGGATGTTGAGAAACTGGGGAGAAACACACAGGGAATTACCAAAGTTACCTCTGACATGTGACCTATAAGGAGAAACCTAGGCAGCCGGGCTTCTTTAGTCTAGTAAAGAGGAGGCTAAAAGGCAATCTAATAGCAGCCTACAATTATTTTGAAGGAAATTACAAAGACAATGGAACCAAACCTCAGTACTGCCAGATGGTAAAAAAAGGGGCAACAGCCACAAACTGCAACTTGGGAGGCTCCAACTGGAGATGATGAGAAATTTCTTCACTTTGAGGTTATGGTAGCAGTAGAACAAGTTATTCAGAAATAAAGGAGAATCATCACCTGTGGAGGCTTTCAAGGTTTGGCCAGAAAAGCCTACAGCTGTCCTGACCCATATTAGCAGTAGCCCTGCACCAGGCAGGAGGTTGGAACAGATAACCTCCAGGGATCTCTCCCAGTGCACATTTTTCTGATTCTGTGAGTCTATGTTTTATTCAGAGTCTACCTCAGACTTATCAGGAAGCTCCTTTAATGTTTGCTTTCATGGGTTTATACAAAAGAAAGTTTAAAATCACAACAAAAGATTTCTGCCACAGAAAACTGAACTGCTGTACCAGTTCAGGCAGTGGCCAGATGTGTCTGTTTCAGTTAAAGCTTACCCCAGTCATCATCTGCTGTTACTAATCAGCTTCTCTACCACCTATATTCTTCACTTTCTCTCTTGGAAAATGGCACCCTTCATACTGGATGACTTAAAAAACATAAAACAGTTTCTGCAACCCGCTTGTGCAGAAATGAACCAGGTTAAAAACCTTGGTGTTAGACATGGCTAATTAACCTAGGTCATTTTAACAGAATGGGGGCAAGTAAGCAACCACACATGCGGTTAAGCCATCAGTGCCAAAGGGAATATAACCTCTGGATGAAAAGGGAGAGGGGTAGTGAGCAGCTGGATGCAGTAACTCATTAACCACGCTAAGCTGCTGTGAGAGCACCACCTCCAACTGCATGCATAGATCACTATCAAGGAATCCATTGGCAGGACATAAGGCTTATTGTAAAAAACATGAGGCGATTGTGAAGCCATTGTACCATGTGAAGCTGCACAAACAGCTTTCTGTTGCTTCCATAACCTCTCTTATATGTGGAGAATTTCAAATGCATAAGGTGCAAAAGGAATAAAAGAAGCGGTATGTATAATTCATAAGACATGTAAATTATTTCTGCTCATTTCCAGATTAAAAACTGTGGGGGTGTTTGTCTGTGTGAGGAGAGAAATTCAGAAAGTTAAGTATGGAATCTAAAACAAAGAGGTTATAAACTAGGGATGGCGATCAATGTTTCAACAAACTGGTCTAACTGGTCTTGTTCAGACCTTCTTTCTATGCAGAACAGGAGCAGTGAACCTTATAGCAGTTCTCTGCCGAGTCTTAAATTTTATGCCTGTCATCAGCTCTGAATCACCGCCTCAAGAGCAACCTACTGAAGCAAGGCATAAGTCCAAAAGAAACATCTGCCTAGAAGATTTTATTACTGGTGTGCAGTAGGTCATCTCAGGGTCCTTGTTTTTATTTGCACAGAAGAGGCTGTAGCATGAGCACAGAATAAATGTAGAGGTAGTACACCCATTGATATAGATTGCCACATTTATTGATGATAACACCATGTTTTCATATTTTTTCAAGAAACAGGATGATAAAATCATGTGGATCCTATTTGGGGTGAAAAGTAAATTATGCAGAAAGGGGAGAAGTATTTGCCTACATGCATTATAGAGATGGCATCTTTCCAGTAGCTGAGTCAAAGCTTACCAAAGGTACCTAGCCCAAGACAGAGGCCTAGGAACAAGGCACTTGTGATGAGAATGCTTATTTATAAATAAAAGGTATAATCTGAATTGAGCCATGGCCAGCAAAGCAGAATTATAAAGAAAGGAGCTCATGGCATCTGTGGATCACTAGACAAGAGATGTCTGTTTTGGAAACAAACTACTTGGGAGTAAAATTCTAGACCTGCTCATGGCTGGGTTCTGTATAAAACAGAAAATATAGTATGCTTTCTGGACCCGTTTCCTCCTACCAGATGCAGTACAGATTTTTTGAAGCAGGGAGATCATAAAAACAAGCATTACAGGAGAAACTAGATTAGATTATTTGAGGATTTTCTGGCATATATGCAAAATGGCTTAGAGAAGTATATTCTAACAGACTACTGAAAGCAGAAAGAAATCCATGGCATTTAAAAGCCTCTTTCCAGTTCAAACAAACTCAGTGATAATGGGTGACTGATCCCTTCACGAGAATTTCCCATTGGACTGAGCAGCACTGCCAAGGCTTCTGCGTCACTGCCAATGAGAATATAGCCAGGGTTTCTTTTTTTCTTTCTTTTTTTTTTTTTTCCCTCTGCTAGAAGGAGCTGTAGTACAGCCAGTTCAGTCCCTTATACCACAGGGGCTACAACACTACTAGTACATGTACAATTCTTGTAGATCTCTCAGGAGATGGTGACGTTTCAGAGATAAATTTCTGGAACTAGGCAGAAATTCAGACTTTAAGAAGACAGTAAGGAATTAAAGCACTTCAGGGAAGCATATTGTGGAGAGTCCTAACAGTAAAGACCCAAAGAGCAAAGGTATTAAATTAAGCATGTTTTCTCAGAATCCTGATGTGCTGACATATGCCATCAAAAGGCATTTCAGGATGAGACAGGGAGGCTCTGACTATTTATAAGGCAAAGGCAGCAGCACCTAAAAAAGGTCGTTTACCTTTGCTTACCTTTGGCCACAGGACAGGATTCCAAGTTAAGCCAATGGAAAATGCCGTTGACCCAATATAGATTGAATATAAACCAAGAAAATGGAGGGCATTTGTGTTTTGGTTTGTTTGTTTGTTTAAAGAACAACATCACATTTTCAGTGTATTTTCACTCCCAAGCACTTTCTTAGATTCTCCTTCTGATCATCTCTCAGGAGTCCAATACATTTTTTACCTAATTTAGATATAGAATAACATCTTCCAGGACATGTTAGCATTTGCAAGATTTTAATTCTTCCTAACTGGCCCAACTCATTCCGTTTCATTTTTTCTTGCAGCACTCCTCGTTTAAGTCAGATGGCTGGATATATTGTAGTACCCTTATTTCCTTTAACCTCTGAGTCTGTGTCTATAGTTCTGCTTCTTTGTCACTGCTCTGTACCTTTTGCTTGGTTCTCTCCACATCTTTTCCACTGCCTGTTTTCCCTACTTGCAAACAATAGTCAGGTGTCACTGCAGCATTATCACTCTGGTATATCTCGTTGTTCCTTTTGTTTTACCTGGGGTACCACGCTTTATGATTTTTCCCTTTCAGGTTCAGAAACGTAGTTATAATAAAGATCTAGCCTTCTAGTACCACACTATACTGTATTTAGGAACATAAGGCCATCCCTATGCTCTGCCAGTTCTCCTTAGAATCTATGATACATGCTATTTCTTTTAGTATCTCATTATACGTGTCATCGATATCTTGTTTGGCCTAAAGCCACATGGCAGCCTGACAAGATTGTGCTGCAGTTTGGCAGTTTCCATACAGGGCACAGCTGTCAGCATCTCTTATCCTCCATTTCAGAAAATCAGCTGGTACTGGCAAGAGATCATAAGCTAAGACTAAGCAGTAACTGTGCATCCTTTTTAGCAGGATCCTTTTTAGAGATCGTTTTCTGTCTGTCCTAGTCTTTTTGGCAGCCCTTTCTTACTGATAGCAAATCTGATATTCTTTTGTGTTTCAGCTCTTCATACAGAATGGGTTTTCCCATTTTCCTTCTACATGTTGCAAATGCACAGCACAATGCTAGAGGAAATAAAAAAGGAAGGCTGCTCATTACATATATGAGCATATGCTCTGCCTGTTAAGAACACATACTCCAGCTGCTTCTGCAGGCCGCTGTCAAGAACACAGGGAATTAGCTTACTGAAAGGGAAATTGAAGGCTGTCTGCCATGCTGACTAATGTCCCACTTTATTACTTTATGTCAGAAACTGTGAGGATCTTATGATGTGAAATATAATATCAAAGAACAGAGGACAAAAGCAAAAATGGGAAAAAGGAGCAGCAGAGAAGAGGAAAAATAAACAACCAAAAAAACCAGCAGCCAAGCAAAATAAAAGAAAGGAAAATCAGGAAGAAATGATTTACAGAGAATGCTGAATAATAGCACACCTAGCTCCTTCCAGAACACCAAGTTGATTTTAGGGATGATTTCTTTACCTCTGTTATTTGATACTCTGATATGTTGAGAACCAAACTGGCAGCACAGGTAAACAGGAAATACAACTGTCATGCAAGAGAAGCGAGACAGGATAAATTCTAGAAAGGGAAAGTGAAGAAATGTGGAAGTTTTAAGGCTGGGGACCCTGTAGCTGAGATTACTATTATACTTCCCCTAAAGAAGCAAGCACACTGAAAGGAGTCCTTCATGATAAGTCAGCCCAGGGTCATCTATGTGAAAATTATGTTAATGAAGGCGAGTAGAGGTACTGAGGAAGTCTGGGGCAGGGTGAGAATGCAGAAAGGACATGGATATGTGAAGCCACAGAGAAAGGCCACAGGTGGTGGTTGCCAGACTTATAGATCTTATGTTGGTACAATTAGGACCCTCAGACAACAGAATTACTCACACAGATAATTGCTCACCAGTACCAGTGAGGGAACTGAAATCTGGCCCATTACTGTCAGGCACAGGTGTCACATTTGAATGCTTCCTACTCTACTAGTGAGCACATAACCTCCTCCAACGGGAATCCTATACACTGAAATACTCCTGGAGCATTTATTGCTGTATCTAAAGTAGATTCTGAGACCTATATCCAAAGCTAGATATATGTGTATATATCTGACCAATAGCATACATAAACAAAGTGTGAGAACAGCCCTTAAGAGAGAACATAAGTGCTCACCCACCATGACAAAGAGAAGCTGTATAATCAGGCCTATACTGCCTGGCTTCCAAGCTGTCACAGCTATCCTTGCAGACAACTAGAAGCACAGACAGTATCTGCTCCTACTGGGAAGAAGCTGGAAGGGCCTGCAGAGTACATAAATAAAAAGCCACCTCTGATGGGCTTCGAGGGAAATTGCCTGCTTTGGAAGAAGCATGTTAAATATTTATCAATTATAGTAAAGTTGTGATGCAGGGCTTGTTTCTCATCTTGATTATTTCATACCTAAATTGAACCCACATTGCACAGTGCCTCGCTAGCAGGATGCACTTAGATTCCCCATGTCACCCTGCAGGCAAAATCGACACCAGTGGTCAAAAAGAAAGCTTTTAATAGACATCTTCTTTATTCCATGAAATAAGGTTTTCTACACATGAACTCCCAGTAAGCCCTATTTTCTCCAATATAGTTTTGTCTCATGTCCCCGCCCGTGCTCGGCTGCCTTCTTTTTTTCTTACTTTCCACCCTGTGTTTTGTTCAGAAGCTTCGTCTGCAAACTGTAGGGCCACTTGTGAAAGGAAAGAAAAAGAAAGGACTGGATCAAGGGCAGAGTAACAAATCCACATGGTAAATGATCTGCTCTAATGCCTGGCAGGAGCACTGCGGATCACAGATGCGAGGACTTAGCTGGAAGAGCTGATGCTCTCTGGAGTTATCTTCCCTAGCTGAAGCCATGAAAAAGGCTGTTCCAAAGTGAATACATGACCAGCATGACACATGTGAATGGACTGCTTTGCAATGCAGTGCTTCATGGAAATCAAGGTGTTACTTCCTGAAAGCTGCTGACTCTGTTAGAACCTTCTGGTAAGTTTTTCCCATGTGACATATTAAGGCAGAAGAAATCATATGTGAGTGACTTTGAGGAATTTTGTTGTTTCCTTAAGACTTTACAACAAAAAGTCACAAAAGACAAGAGTTAAACCATGGATATTAAGTGTTTAATTTAGCTGGAAGGGTCTTCATTCTGACCCCTGAAATCCATGTACACCTTTCCATTAACTTTTTGACTCACTATTTGCTGACAAGTGTAGATGCACTCACACACACATAAATGCAGTAAATATGTGCTGAATGCAGATGTGCAAATGCCCAGGACCTTTCAGTCTTTATTTTGTGAAAATCATTGCCAAAAGGCCAGAATTACAGAGATGTCTAACCAAAACAGCCGCTGCAAGTATAGCATTCATTTGATGTCAGAAGGAAAAAAAGACAAAGACCTGAAATCTGTCTGTGCCTCATTGAAAAACCCAAGTGACACAGGGAAAACCCAAGAGCAGATTCTTAAGAATTGGTATGAACCAGCAGTATATTGTGAATGCCAGGAGTAGCAAGTGGAACAACCAAGATCATACATTCAATCTACATCTCAAAAAACCTTCATATGCCTAGACTTCTTTCAAAAAGATAGATTTTCATTACTTAGATATTTCACTTGCAATGAAGGGAAAATACTTCACAATTATTACAAATCTAGTTGGATTTGGGAATGAACATTAAAGTCTGAGATCATAACCGAGCTTTTTTAACTCAACAGAACTCTCTTGAAACCTTGATTTTGCAAGATACCTAAGCATGTGTTTAATGGTAATCATCGGCTGAAATCGGTGGCTCTACTAGCATGCTTACAATTAGTGTGAATCCTTAAGCACCTTACATAAATTGAGACCTATTACTCTCAATACGTATTGGGAGCCTATCAGGACATGAGTTTCTTGTAGCATTCTGCTATTCCTGCTTCCTAACTGTTACACTTGCAAGTTCACAGATTCAAAAATACATTAGTATTATGTTTGTAGCTGCAATGAAAACTGAGCTGGAGCTTCAGTCTGTTACTTGTCAATAGGGTTATCGTCTGCCTTAGCAGACAACTCTCAACTTTTTAAAGTATTTCCACCTCTTATAAATGAAAGTGCGACTTACAACTTATTGTCCCACAAGAATAAAATATTTACTTGTGGTTTTGGTGGTAGATGTATTAATGAATATAGGAAGCAATTTCTTCAGTTCATGGCAAAACACAGGGATTATTCATTGTCTCTGTTATGATATCCAGTACTGTGATAAGCAGATTGTCTATCATTTCTATCACTCCTAAACATGCTATCTGCCCTGACAAGTAGAACTGCCATGGCTCAATCCTGCCACTACTTTTACTTGACATCTCCATAGAACCATCAAGGGATACTCTGAAAGCAACTGCCAGCATGTCTTGTGACAGGCCACTCATGGTTTTGGGTGTTTTTTTGTTTTGTTTTGTTTTGTGTTTTTTTTTAATCCAGCTCTGACTGTGCCATTTCAATGAAGACTAGACATCAGAGTATGAGTATAAATAAGTAAAATGAAAAACATCAGGAAAAACTAAATGAATCAAAGCCTGACAGAAATAATGCGTTTTAAAGAACCTGTGCATAGTGTCACCATTCATCTATTCTGGATGTTGCAGGTAAAGCAGCAATTGGTACTGGTTCATGTTGGGCATCGTACTGCCTTTGTAGTGTCAAAATCATCCAAAGAAAATTCTTAATCTTCAGCCAGTGGAAAGGCTTCTCTTAATCTTTTCAGATGATGGCCTGGCTTGTCTTTGTTCCAGGCTGATACACCAATTCAGTCTGTTTGGGTCTAATCCAAAGTTCTTAGGAAAACTGCAGATAAATCAGAGTTTAGTGGGCTATTTCCGATGCAGCAAGAGTGGAAGATAGTATAATGTTCCAGATCTTCCCATCTGCCAATGTCTTCCCATTCACGAGGTTCACTTCAAAGTTCTGCCCCTTTACTGAAGCAGGGAATATCTGAAAAGACTGGTACTTTTTAGAAGTTTGTTGTGTTTGTCAGGAGCTGTGTGATTGGATGAGCATGGCCATAAACATGGTGCTAGAGGAACAGCCCTCTGAGTACTAAGTTCTCCAAACTAAAGGAAAGCAGGCAATATATTACTGAATACAGACCTAGAGCAGAAAGAGCTTTCTTCTTCTGCACCTCACAGCTACTATTTACAGGAAGTGTAAAGATGACTGCAGATGAATCTACGTCTTTTTCTCTGTTGATCCTGGATAACACACGGTGTTGAACTCTTGACTGAAAGTGCATGTTCAGATAAGTTTATATAAACAAGACTAGCACGCTTGGAGATCTTGCTACACACCCTAGCCAGCTTCCTGGCATCTATATTCCTTTGTAGTCCCAGGCAATAAGTAACCGGTGCAGTCATTCCATCATCAGTATATGCTGAGGTACAACATGCTTGTTGGGCTTTTTAACATGTGTCCTGTATTTCTCCTAAGCTGGGAGAGGATGTGGTCATCAACAGAAAAAGTGTAGTACATAGGCAATTCTAATACCTTTATATACAGCCTCGGCTATAAAAGGGGAATTCTTATCTGGCTGTTAATAGCAAAAAAAGGAGCACAGCAGGACTGAAAATCTGTCCCCCGTTTTCAAGTTTGCAAAGCTTAGGCAAAGAAGAAAGCTGTATTTCATACTGTGACTGTTTATGTTACAGCAGAGTATTCAAATCCATTGTGAATTTAAATCATTAGTATACACCACATATCCAGGTATCTCCAGTAAATCCTAGAAAAGGAAAGTATATCCAACTGTTTCTGCCCTGCCAAAGTTAACTATTATTACAGCACAGAGATATAATATTAATTTTGTTGCAATGAAATTGGCTGGCATATGTGTTTCTGTGAGCCAGGCAACAGGTCATTACTGAAATAGCAAAACAAACCTGTTCACCATTCTTGTTCCAGCACATTGCATTTAGATTTTAAGATCATAACTGTTGGATACCTATCCTGCAATGATGTACAAGACCCACTCTGCCAGAAGCTATATTCTTTCATAAAACGATTCTGCTGTATCTTCCTTTTCCAGACCCATCTCAATATAACAAAATTTAACAGTCCTGCAGACAATGCCAAATATCCTTCATTCATAATTAAGGTGAAGGCAAGTGGTACAAATCTCTAATTATCTTTTATGTCATATTTATTTTCTAGTGAATTATTAAGTAATGATTTATAGCCCAAATTCCATATGTGTACCTGCTAATTCAGGGGGAAAAATACCAGCCTTTCATATTCATTCAGCTAATGGGCATTGCTAATTGAAAAAATGTTCTTTGCACATATCACTAACTTTCCAATCATTTACTTGTAGAGAAGTTTGAAAACTTAAAAAAAAGAGAGAGATATTCAGTGGAACTTTGAAAGCTATGGTGCTACGCTGAGTTCTCCCTTCTCTGTCCAGGCAGCAGGCAGAAATTAGTGACAGAAATATCCTGTCCCCTTGTATTAGTTTCTGCTGAAGTAGGAGGCTGTCAAGAACCACAACTAAAGTTTGAAACGACAGTTTATATCCCATGCATTCTTTTTAATGCTTACTGTGCTTCCGGCAAGCAGGATGTTTTCTGCATTGGCATGTCTTGATGCTCTCACACTGAAATGCACTGATCTCTTAGGATCAGAATTTATATAAAGTTTTTAATCAAGGCTACAAAAATGTGTCTGAACCTGAAAACATCTCTGGATTCTTTCACTGAATTGAATTCTTCCTGCAGAAGAAGTTTCCCTCTCATAACAAAGGCTGCCTTCTGTGCTGCGTAACAGTCCTTGCAAGAATCCTCACTCCATACTGAGCCACTGCTTTTGTGTAAGGCCTGGTCCTTTGATAGTAGCAAAGAAAATGCCTGAGCACCACAAAGCCAGGAAAAGCAGAATCAGAGACTACCTACTGTAAAAGCAGCAGTACCAAACCCTGTAACCTTTCTTTCCTACCTTTCTTTTTTTTTTTCTTGTTTCTATTGTTTTTTTCCTAGGTCCAAGTAACTTCTCTTCCCAGTGCAGGTTTTGCTGTGTAGACTGTAAAGTCAGAAAGCTTGGCACTCTCAGACTTGTTCCCCAGGGCTCAGTATTGGGGCTGGTGCTATTCAACATCTTTATCCATGATCTGGACAAGGGGATCAAGTGCGCCCTCAGTAAGTTTGCAGATGGCACCAAGTTGTGTGGAAGTGTCAATCTGCTTGAAGGCAGGAGGGGTCTGCAGAGGGATCTGGACAGGCTGGATTGATGGGCTGAGGCCAATTTGTATGAGGTTTAACAAGGAGAAGTGCTGGGTTCTGCACTCAGGTCACAACAACTCCACACAAAGCTACAGGCTTGGGGAAGTGTGGCTGGAAAGCTGTCCAGCAGAAAAAGACCCAGGGGTGCTGGTTAATGGCTGCTGAACATGAGCCAGCAGTGTGCCTGGGTGGGCAAGAAGGCCAACAGAATCCTGGTTTGTACCCAAACCAGTGTGGCCAGCAGGACAAGGGAAGCGATTGTCCCTCTGTACTCAACACTGATGAGGCCACACCTCAAACACTGTGTATGGGTTTGGGCCCTTCACTTCAGGAGGGATCTAGAGGTGCTGGAGTGTGTCCAGACAGGCAATGAGGCTGGTGAAGGGTCTAGAGCACAAGTCCTATGAGGAGCAGCTGAGGGAACTGGGGGTGTTTAGTTTGGAGAATAGGAGACTCAGGGGGACCTTATTGCTCTCTATAACTACCTGAAAGGAGTTGCAGGCAGGTGGGGGGTGGTCTCTTTTCCCGGGTAACAAGTGACAGGACAAGAGGAAATGGCCTACAAGTTGCACCAGGAGAGGTTTAGACTGGATATTAAGAAACACTTTGTCATGGCAAGCGTGGTCAAGCATTGGAACAGGCTGCCCAGGGAGCTGGTGGAATCACTATCCCTGGAGGTGTTTAAAAATGCATAGCTGTGGTGCCTAGGGACACGGTTTAGTGATGGGCTTGGCAGTCCTGGGTTAATGGTTGGAGTTGATGATCTCAAAGTTTTTTTCCAACCTAAATGATTCTATGATTCTCTGAAATGCCTGTTTTGTATGCCCTAAAAATCAGTTGGTTGGGTTGAAATTTCCATGTATTTTGATATGCTGACAAAGTAGAGAGGGGTTTTAAAATCTGAAAACATTCTTTCTTCTTTCTATATCTCACGATCTTCGGAGAGCTGATTTATAATTTTTCACCTGTTGTAGCTCACAATACTGAGAATCAGTCCTGAGCAGCCTGCCTACTCTTTTCACCACTCCCTAGAGTATCTGTGTAGACGTGAGGCAGAATGGCTGCTTTTTCTTGTGCACCCCTTGGTACTTATCCCTGAATATTAATTAGCATCTGACAACACATGCTCTTTACAAAGCAGCTGTAAAGAGTGCTACAAGGATTGCTGCCCTCTGGTTCCCCTGAGGCATTTTGGTCTGTTCTCAGGAAACCTCCTGCAGTTGATATAATGCCAATCCATCCACCACTAGAGCAGAGAAGCAAAGCAGAAATTTGTCCCATAGCGTATATATACCATGACTTTGACTTCAAAGCTGTTAACTAGATGCTTTCCTCAGTTACATGTTTATTTTTCATAATGCATTTTGCTGCCATATCCACATGCCTAACCTTGGTCTCACAGCCACCATGGACTTTATGCTTCTGTGATTATGACCTAAATAAAGCCTGTGAACACATTCTAGACTTAGAAGGAAAAACATAGAAGCAAGTATTGCTTTGCCAACCCCTTCATTAATAGAAAAAAATCTATTTGGCACATAATATTTTTCTGACACTTAAGTTTATAATAATTTAAATTCCTATCGTTAATACTTTACAAGTGGCTCAATAATTTTCAGAAAGGAAAAGAACTAAAGTTTTAAATTGAATTTAAAGAAGAGAATTAATCAGTTCATAAAGTACTATACATTAACCTCATTGTCTGCTTCAGGAGTCTAACCTCTGAAGTTGATGTAAAGGTAACCCAATTCCCCCTGTAAGGACTATTCATATCCGTTAATCGTTGCAATACAAGATACTGTAGCTTTGAGCCGGTTGCCAGTTCTTCAGTATCTGAAACGTACTCTCAGCAGAGTGGAGGACACCACTGGGACTCATTTAACTCTGACTTTCACATTAATTTTGCTGTGCTGTGAAGAGCAAAGACAAAATCAATGTCCATCAGTGATTATTCAAGGTAAAATATCTAGTGATATTGAATACCAATGGTAGTAGTGAGCATTAAACTTACTTAAGGATTGTGGAGTTGACAAAGCCGTTTATTCTAGTTTCACTTAATTTTCAATGAGGCATGTGAGTTTAGAAAAATACAACAATTACAATGAAAACATTGGATTGCAGTTCCTGGCAAGTTAGATTTTAAGTAATAATAATAATAATAAAGGTATTGTATAGATAAACTTTTTGCAGAAGGTTTGAATCATGCAAGCACCTGCTAAATCTCTACAAAGAACATTTTGTGACCAAGGGAGCTAGCCTTTGTAACAGCTGTATTAATGTTGGCATTATTTGGCTGTATTAATTTCTGGCTTCACTGCTGTGTGTAGGAAAAAACCTGCAGCCTATGGGACAGCTCTCCCACACCAGTCCTATTCACTGCCTTCTCTCATTTTCCCCAATAAACCATGTGTAAAATCCTCTCATTGAGTTAGTTAATGGGAATTCATTAGATTTCATCATCTAACTTAAAACTTTGTAAACAGGGCAACAACAAACAAAATGAGCATAAGGGTTTCTATCAACAGTTGCTATAAACATTTTGCAAGTTTTCCCCTGAGATTCTCATGAAACCATTTTTATTTCTTCCCTCAAATTTCCCTAGCATTATTATACCAATGCTATTGGTTATGCCCCACATTCATCAGAGCTCTTAAAGCACAGTATTTATCTTGGCAAAAAGATAACTGATAACCCAGTTCTCTCATGTAAACCACTGACAAGAAATCAGATCCATTATGTTTAAAAGGCTTGAATTCCAATAGAAATTAGGGGGGTTTATTCCTCCCAATGAAATAAAAAAATATAATATCACAACTCAATGGAAAATAATATTTTGAAAAGCAAATCTGGGTGACTATTTAGTTGTGTTTACCCATGGAAAATAATTTATCATATATGGAAGGTGGGAAGCTTTCAGACACAAATCGGTATCAGGAAATCAAACTTATTACAAATAGTTTTGGGGAAAATGTTTAACCAGCCCTCATTAGTAAAGACCATGTTTTGGAATAATATCAGGGTAGGAGAATTAAATCAGCCAGTTTTGATTATCTCTAGGCAAACACTAGCGGAGATGCTAAGCATCATCTTGCAAAACTGCTTCCTATTGGATTCTTCTAGCAGTATCCAGAAGGTGACTGATACACAAGTGGTGAAATATTGTAAGTTAAGCCAAATATTGCCATTTCAGATTTCAAATAGCTTTGCAAAGATGGTATTTTGAGATGCTCTTGGTTTACAGCAAAGGGATAAAGCAAACACGCTGTTAAAATTGCAGCTTCTTTAAAAGATAGTGTACATAGTGTGGTCAACAGAAAATTTTTTCCACTGTGAAGAAATCCAGTGTATTAAAAGGGCATAAAGAAACCCCGAGGAAGCAAATGAGTCCTTCCCAAAACAAAGACTAAGCTCACAACAATGGTGAATGCAAGCAGAGCAAACAGCCAAATGAGAAATACCACTAAAAGGGTCTAATAAATGAATACGTCTTTGATTTTCTTGTTTCTCAAGCTGTAAGCACTATTCACTGGCTTTGACCTATAGCAAAATCTTGTGTCATAAGACACAGAGGAAAATGAAATAGGATTTAAACAAACAAAATCTTCTTAAAAACATAAGCCACAGGGGGGATGGATTTTTTCTCCTATCTTCAGTTTACACTTTGTCCTTTATTCTGGCATCAAAATTGTTAACTAATTAAATTCTTTCTTCTAAGTAAAATTCCCACTGAATATTTATTTCTGTTCTAATGATCGGGGTTTTTTTGCATCTTGCCATAAAAAGACCAGCAGTATTTGAACATATTAATCTCTGCAGTTCAGCAGACAATAAAACCCCTACAGAGCCTCTTTCGTACCATTGTTAGCATCGTTTTCCAATGCACTGTGTGAGCAGTACAAAGTATGGCCCTAATCCTATACTGTGATCTGCCCTAGCAGAAAATGCATCTGCCTAGCTCTCCAAATCACAGCCAAGACCAGAGTGTCTTCAAAGTGTTACAAGGTTTACTGTACAGATCTACTTGAAAATTACGTTTAACAGAAGATGAGTCAGAACCTCCAAATACAGCTAGAAAATGACAAAGTCAATGAAAGGAGAAGATGCAGTCTGGCATTGGGATAATAATTACATTCAGGGAATGATATATCTACATTGAAATTACTAGCCACAGTTATTTGATGTTAATACTTTTAAATTGCTCATTTATAGGTAAAGAACATTGATATTACTGTCTCTAGTTCAGACACTCAAACATAAAGTGCCTTTCCTGAAGTGACAGTTAGTCTCAGAATCAGAACTAAGACCAGCTCTCCTGCCTCTGAATGCCATGCCCAATTAACTAAACCCTAGTTCCCCACAGGAACAGAATCTGTGCTCACACAGGAAAATCTGTGTGCATGCTACTCAAGGAAATTAAAGTGCAGCTATAAATCTCAGCTAGTAGCTGCTGTCTGGCCAGCTGCCCAATTAAGGCCAGAGGTGTCCACACTATGAAGGAAAATATTTGCTGCTTGTAAATTGATTTTTGTTTCTTCTTCCAAAGGAAAAAAAAATCAGTCACGCATATCCAGCCTTCTCAATTTAAAATGTCACACAATACAGCCTCACAATCATTCAGGTGACACTTTAAGTTTATCTCATGTGAGGCATTGTAAGTTCAAGGGACACACCAAGGACAGTTCAGTGACATGTTAATTATATCTCCAGCAAGAACAGCGACTTAAAAAAAATGTATGTAGGTATATATATCCCTTTAGAAGGACAAGAGACTAAGGAGATTGTTCTTTTGTTCTCATTTGAGAAGAACCATTACACACCTCTCAGTAACCAAAAGAGGCAACAACCTTGACAATATCCACTTAGCTTAAATCAACTTGCTGAAAAAAGGCTGTAGAGTGTCAATAGAAATATATATACAATAATTATATTGATGGTCCTGTACTCTTCAGCTAGGAGCTTTTGAAATGGCGATTAGTGGCTGAAGATAATGTTCAGGTTCAGGATGTGACTTTTCAAAAAGTGGTTTTGAAAATGAATGCAATGTGAAGCAGGTTCATTGGTTCAGATAATTTTGAATTATGTATCTTCTGTGGAGGGAGCAACTGGACTCAGCTTCTGTTATTAGTAGTCAGAGCACTTATGCCTGCTACTGAAGAAAAGTTCATAAACTCAGGTTTGCCCAAGATGGATGAGCTATGATATGCTTATCAGGAGTCACCTACCATTTTATCTTTCATTACATATTTTCAGTGTTTCATTTTTCCATTGCCATACTAGGTTGTTAATGAAGATAGGCAAATGGATCATGTGAAATTGTATCCTCTGTATATATAAAAATGCAATATTTCACCATATAAGAAAAACAATTCTCGTGCGAGTTTATCATCACTGCTACTATCATCTGCACGGGTTTCTGCAAGTGTCTTTATCATAAAGGTTTAAAATTGTTCTTTTGGCATCATCTGGAGAACTCTATTCTCTCAGAAGCATACTTCTGTTCCTTTCAAACTGATGACAGATTTTTAACTACTGGCAGCAATAAAACAAATTTCTTTCCAGCACATGATCTCCACTGACAAAAACTTCCAAGCATATAGTTTCTCTAATGTTTGACAGTCATTCCTGCATTGTAGAATGAAATTGACTGTATCATAATATATACATACCTGAGGTGATAGTTTTAAACTCTAGAGTCTGGGGGTCAATCACAGTTTAGCAGTGGCAGCAGAGAATTTGGTGTGCATTGCGAAACCTGTGTGAGGATTCGGGAACATACTAAACTGCCTTCCTGGCCTAAGCTCTGTGTTGCTCGTTAGGTCAGGTACAGGGATCCTAGCTCAAAGGAAAAGAAGCTATATACCTACGGCAACACATGCAGTACAGAAACACTACACTCAAAATTAACAGAAAACGTTGCCTTGAGCCCCATTAGTAAATCTTGTTGTATAACAGAAAGTTATTCAAGAGAAAGCAGCTGATGCAATTAGTTGGTATTATTAACTTAATGAACTGTCCCTCAACTGTTAAACTTTGGCAGAACTGTGATTTGCCAACCAATAAAACATTTATTTTCAGGCTCTCCCAAAAATGCTACAGTACTCTTTGTCATGTACATCTTTAAAAATCCATTTGTTTCATTATGGTGTCCCCCCAGCAAAAAGAGCAATAATGCTAAAAGGGCTTTTGTATTGGTACTTATCTTAAACTACTACATATTTTGCTGAATGAATGGGAAGAGATTTGGATGTGACATTGGAAATTAGTTTTAACAAATTGTCATCCCTCATGCCTGCCAGAGATGAATATATGCTATCATCAGTACTTGCACCACATCTCAAGGGCAGAACTGAAACATACTTCTAACTCAAACCAACATAAATTGAGGAAGAATCCTTTCAAAAATAAAGGGCTGAAGGCCATGTCATAAAATGCCTCTCCTCTGTTTCTCATCTTCCTGGGAAGGTGAGCTTTCTGACAAAAAATCTTTTGAGCACAGCCAGGAATGCAAGAGAGAATAAAACAGAGTCATCATGACATTATTGTTGACAACTAATGCAGTTAAACTGGGTGGGTGCCCAGCCACACACTATGTTTAAAAAAAATGCAGCCCCCAGAATACTTTGTCCTTTTCTTAGTACAGAATTGAACACCTGATGTTCTGAAACATTAGCTCAGAGAAGGTTGCCAAATTATGCCATATGCCTGGCTTTTTATCTGGTACTTTAAATAAATAAGGTGTCAGTGTATTACAACGGTAAACAGTATATATATACATATATATATATATGTCTCTTTCTTTGTTAGAAACTGGGTGCTCATTATTTTGTGAGGCTTCACAAAGTACAGCTCCTAGACAGCTAACATATATTTCACTTTATTCACTAATTATTTGCACATAGGTGTTCCAGCTCAGATCATTTGTTTTTAACCATTAGAACATAGTAGAGCTGGCCTCTGAAAGGTACAGACCCTTAAATATTCTCAGGATACATAAGCTGATACAATACTTTCTCTTCATTTCCTACTTATTATTCCAGTAATTTTAACCCTGGCAGACAGTGCTCCAGCACAGCTGATCTGAGTTTAACATTTCATACAGTTTTATTTCAGCTGTTCATACAACTGGACCAGGCAGTTACCAGCTGCATATATGAGATTTTTCAATATGTTACAATGCTAAAACATTCTTTTGTTCAATGAAGATCTTGGATATGCCCTTTACCTCTGACTTTAGTTTCAGATTATTTGAAAATTACCAATTGTAACAATATACATATTTTGCTAGTATTGTAACAATTTTCAGGATTTAAGCAGAAATGAGTGTGGATTCTTTAATGGAACACTAGAAAATATTTGTGCAGATACACTTGTTTTTTAACTTTGTAATTTTAACAGTGACTGTATTAATATGCACAACCAGCGATCTAGCCAGTTATTCACACAAAGTAGTTTTATTTTAAAATAAAATGTTGAGGAGCTCTGGAAAGGAGGAAGTAGACATAGGCCTTTCAAAGCAGAACTGATACCCAGCGAACCCTTTCATTGCAGCCACTGCCTAGCCATCTGCCATTTGGCTTTGGGAAGCAGAGCTCAAAGGCCACAAAGTGCTATCAGAGTGTTGCAGAATGGATGAGAGAAAACGGCCACGGATCCATGGAAGGACTGTGTGACACAGCACTTGACATGAGTTTGGAGTGAACCAGATTAGGCCGCAGAGAAAAATTTACTGAGCTTGCAAGAATGGACAATGGACAAGGAAGATAAGGGAAAGGTCAATGCTGAGCTTGCAGAAGATGTTGCAACTAACTCTGAGGAAGTCACGTAGAACACGGAGCCAAGCTATGTGACCAGTTAACCGCAGAAACCGCAAGTAGGAGGCCGTATGAAGACGTAACCATTAGGGCTTAGCCTATCAACATATGACTAGTAGGCATAATTAACTGGAATTGTATAAATGCCATAATTGCGCCGTAATAAATCGGAGCTTGCTTTATCACTCATACTGAGTCGGCTGCTTGCTTCCCCTCGCTCGTCGCATCAGAGTACCATAGACCTGATTCTTTTCTGGAGGGTCTTTGTTTAAACAGCTACAAGTGGATGTTGGTTCTGGTAGTACCTAAAAGAATTGTGTCGAACCTCTGAAAAGTAATACTGCTACAGGTTCAGTCAGGCCTGCCATACAACACTGAGACCGTATCACCAGCTTTATTTGCAGTGAATTGTATCTATGCAGGAAGGCTCTGACATCAGCACCTCACAGCTGCTGTTTTTCTATCCCTGAAGAGAAATTTGCTCTTTTACCTCAGTAGCAAAGTACATAGGTGAGATGAACAATGCCTGTTCTTCACAGGAATATTACAAAAATATTCAAATACTAACACATTTCTGTAGTATTTGAGTAATACTTTCACTCCTTTATATCAGGAGTGGAATCCTGGCCTGTAGGAAGACACCAGCAGGTGTACAGTTGTGTGGGTGTAGCAGCAACATTCCAGCACTAAGACTAGTGAGATAATCAATGGCTTTGCCAAGTAAATGTCACTGCTGAGGTCCAAGAAGCACTGATACTTTGTGTGAGGATGGCTTCCACTTTCAGGTACAGGCAGTTACCATGATGCACTTTGCACCAGGGCTCAGCCTCTTTGCCAGATGAACATCTGAAGAGCTCTTGAGTTTTTTAGACTTGAATTTTGCACTCATTCTGCAACCTAATTTCATGCTGTGTTATGACTTTCTACAAACTTCTAATTCATATCATGAATTACAATGTTGTAAGCGTTTCTTTTCTTGCAGACAAGTATCAGAGTTTGGTTTTATTTTTATAATTGCCACAAATATATGCCAGGTTGAATAAGCATCTGCAGGGGTATTTTTACTCAGGGGACTCTTTCCATTTTGAAGAGGCTCTCTGTATGTCATCCTTTGTGGAGAGGCAGCACAAAACCTGGGTCCTTTGCAAGCATACTTAGTATCTCACATGGTGTACTAATCTTGAACTATACTTTTACACAAATAGAAACTCAGCAAAAGCATCTTCAGTCAGTTACGGTGGGCCAGAACTGATATTAGAAGTAACTTCTCTTATTTTACATAAAAATAAGATACACACAAATATATCATGTATGTCTTAAATCTGCTTTAAAATGCATGGTTCTTGTTTGTGTTTAGCATTATCTACCAACAATTTCTTTTCATTATTGACAGATTATTTACTTTTACAGAAAAATACTTGATACAAAAGAAAATAGGAAAATGGCTTCTGAGACTGTATTATTGTTTGTGAAGCACACAAAGCAACAAGGAACTGTTTTAATTTGCAAAGAATTCCTTGAGTGATTACTTTGTTTTCCTGCAATTTAGATCTGCCAGCTTGGAAATGGCTATTTAAAGGTTTGTGAGGGTTGTCAGCATCGTTTTAGAACTGCATAGTTTTATATTAGTGGTAGGTGCTTTCAGTCAGCTTGTATGTTGACTCTTTAAATCTCCTAGTTTTACTAGGCAACACAGATACCTTGGGATATATTTTGTACTTGGCTGAGGCTTGAAATCCTTTTCTGGTGGCATAAGTTGCCCAGTAAAATGCGTGCCTATTAAATAAATTGCACCCACAGTTCAATGAATGGTGCAAAAACGTATATCCCTCAAGGTTTTAATAATTAAAAACCCCTTTAAATACCAAGCTAGCTTATTGCTTTTGAAATTCATTCAGGTTCCCTCATGGATCACATTTTGACAAAACGGACTGTTTCATGCATATTTTTAATTTTTATTTTGCCAAAGTCACATTTTCAACTGAAAAAATATAAAAGTAAAATGTTCAAACTAGCTGCAGCTAGAACATTGCAATCTAAATGATAAGGCCAGCAGTCTGTTAGTATCAACTTCAAGGACTAAATTTATTTGTGATGTTACAAGCGGGCTGAATTTAACACTCCAAAAATGTAAGTCAGCATGATTAATATCTATGGAGAAAGGACGTTTCTCATAAAGGCAAAAGGCCATGTCTGTGTTAGGTGGATCCCATGGAGTTCTGATGATCTGGAGGTGTTTATAAAATAGTCTCTATGAATATTCTTGCTTCATTTGTTTTTAATGTATGATGAGACACCTCAGAAGTATTTCCATGAAATTTCACCTTATAAATGGAATGACACCTTTTATATGCTCAGAGATCATCTGAGGATAACTGAAGATGCCCAAGATGCAGATTTTGCAAGATCCACTTGCAGGGTTCTTTAAAGCTGTACACTGTCATCATAATTATGATACTGGTTGTCATTAATGCTTCTCCTGCCTTTTTCAAACATTTAAAGTAACTTTTTTTGGACATACTACTTCTACAAATTTCCCAACAGGAAGTAGCTCACATTATTAACATCTACATGAAAAAAAAAATAAAAATTGAGTTTTTTCTGTATTGTCTGGGAACATTTTCATAGAGTTCAGCAGAAGGAGCAGATTCTAAAACACATGGGATAGTTGGTAGGGAGCTTCCTGGGATATTCTGAGAAACGTACTGCTCCCCAAAGGGATATCAGAAATGGTTTTTGATCCTCAAAACTTTGTGTCAGCTGTCCCCTTTTTTGTTTAACTACTGTGTCAGCCATCCCCCTAACCAATGTATGAAGAATGGTGTCTTATTTGTCCATTCATTTTCTAGTGAAGTCACAGCTCTCCTTTTTGTATAAATAAGGCTATGGAGCCATTTAACTGGCTAGAGAGAATGTGTAAATTACATCATAGTTATCAATAATGTAAAAACCTTAATATCTTGACAAAGAAAGACATTCGTGGCCATGGTGTCCTATCAAAGACATAACAGAAGAGGATCCATGTCAATAGGAACTATAATTTACATATGCCATAGTCTTCTGGGTCAGGAGACTTCAGTCCTCTTGCACATCATCTGAACTGACTTGCTTATTTTCTTAGGAGTACATTTTTTGTCACTAATGCTTCCACTGAATGTCCTAAAAGAATGCTTGATGCATTTATATCCTTACAGGTTTGCTACTGTCAAAAATAACAGACCTGTAAGATACTAAAACACTGACTTTATCTTCAGCTCTGAACTAAGCTTCAGTTCAGAGGATTTGTCAAACCTGGTCTCGCATTGGCCATATTGAATTATAGGTGGTAATACTATGTGATGTGACTGCACATCTCTGTGTGTGCTGGTCTGAGATTTTACAGTAGAGATGGCACAGAAACACACATAGAAAACACGATGTGTTTTAAACCCATGCCTTCAGAGATGATCCTCTGGCTCAGGATGCAGTTGAGAATAGATTTTTTGATACCTTGTATTAGCTATGAGCAGCAGATAAATTCACAAAATTGGATAGTGCTTCTTTTATGAGGTTGCACAAAACTATGTCAGCCCAGAATCAACATCATGAAGGCAGTTAGACACACAGGCATCTTTTTTTCAAGACTCCCATTTAGCAAAAGAAGGATGGAGAAGAGCCTGAGCTAGCTCTTTACAAGGTACAGCAGCCATCTGCTTACGTTTGGTTCTGTTTGATGGAATGGACCTTATGGCCAGGATTGTTTCCCAACATTTCATCTGTTTGACCTTTTCATGAGCATTTTTATACACTCCCTAATGTTCTACAACACAGAAGCAAAGGAACAGTGGAAGTGGGATCTCATTCCCTGGTTGTGCTACAATAATGAGTTTGTTGTTTATGCTAGATAAATTCATACCACAAGATGTGAACTTACTCATAAAAGTTTTGCAAATATTGTTTTCTGGAAATAGGCTTAATTGCACTGAGTTTGGACTCGGATACAAGCTCAATACACAATACAAGGGTTTCCAAGGAGAACTATTCCTAGATCTGTACTATGCTTTACTGTAGCTGCTCTACACATAAAGCTTTGTCCAAGTGGATGGTTCAAAATATTTTACTCCGCTGGGTTGATAAAAGTGGAATGTTCTAAATATAAAGAGACAGAGAAATAAAGAATAAATAATAGCTGATCAGTGAACAGCAGTAGTTTAAACGGCTTGACAGTAGTCACTGCTGATGTGTTGGATACAGTAGTCAAGAATATTGAGTGTCATGTTGCCCAGCAATGACCAGCACTAGTCTGGTCATAATAACAAAATATCAGAGGTGCCAAAACAAATCCAGGCCAGCTGGGGTTTGAAACAAAGCAAACTAGGCATTTGTTTTACTTGCTTGGCAGTAAATTACTGAAATCTTTACACTGTCATTGGTAGACACAGGACTTACACCTGTAGCAGATGCAGCAGTAGGACAAGGAAAACAGAGTATGCAGGGTCCTTGTGTATCCTTGTAGAGAGATCAGTCTTGGGCTTGCCATAATGCCAGCCTTAAAGAAAGAGTGATCACCTACAGCTTCTGGGAGCATACTGGGGAAGTACAAAGAAAAGGGACAGACCGTGTCCATTAACTCCAATTAATGCAACAAACCTCCCTTGAATTTTGTTCAGTTTTAAGGCCAAATGTGTATTATTTTCCCTGACCAGTCTTTCCTTCAAGCCAATAGAAGTCTGTGTCTGTCTTTCCCCACAAATGGAGATTCTACACAAATGTGGTCCCACAGCTGGAAACTATACAGTACAGTATAAAAGAACCTTTTATCAAACTTAAAAGGATTAATGCATTTCTTTCAGCAAAAGCTCTGCATGTCTCCCAATTCAAGCAGTTTATAAAAGGACAAGGATTTTTGTTTAAAATGCAGGTAAAACCCAATTATCCAACAAAAATCTCAAGCTGTTTGTTTGGGATCAAAATTGAACATGGGAGAAGCAGCCCTCTCAATAACATGTGCTGGAATGTCAGTGCGTGTATTTTGTGGACAAGGAAGTCACCAGGAAAAGAGAAAGATTTTAGCTTTTAACATCTTAAGCTGGCACTGTTTTCAGCCTTTCGGCCAGGGTAGCTGAGCTGCAACAAAGCACCATGTCCAACTGAGCCTGTCATGATTTCAATTTTCATAACGAAAGATGTGAACAGTTCTTTTTAGAAAATCTTTTACCAGCCATTTTTTGCTGTGCTTTTTTGAGCAGTAAAATGAAAATTAGTATTGATTTCTTATTGTTATTGTGGAACTGCAACCCACAAAAACATTAGGTGCTACAACGGTGGACATAGCAGAGCTGCATGGCTGGGCATTCAGGCTCTGACAAATCCTGTTATGATGGTTTTAAAAGTTACTTCCCCAGCTACCCTCTCCACTCTTGTGCAGTTTACCACTCCCACAGCAGAAGGAAATGTATGCCCAGCCTTCATGACAATGCAGAGCATGACATTTTAGCACAGATCTACCTTTACAGCTGTGCAAATGAATCATAGAATCATTTAGCTTGGAAAAGACTCTTAAGCTCATAAAGACCAACTGTTAACCCAATACTGTCAAGTCCACCACTAAACCATGTCCCTAAATGCCACATCTACATGTCTTTTAAAGTCTTCACTTCATACGCTAAAGTTCTAGATTACTGCTGGTTCAAATAGAGGTTTACAATACACCAAAAAGCACTGATCAATACAAAATCATCAAAATCCAGGATTTCAATGCTTAGTGGTGTTAGAGAAGATCATATGGTTCAGGATGTACAGTTCAAGTCCTTCATAATCTGAAGCAGCAATCCAATTCAGCTCCTGTCTAGCAACCATTCAAACCAGAATTCATCAAATTTGTCATGAAGTGTTCTGACTCAGCAGCTTTGGTGACGGGTCAACACTAGGGTTTACTTCACCTTTCAGTACTGAAGGTGCCCCCTATAGCAGAAGCAAATACATACCTTCTCCTTAGAAAAGCAGTTCCCAGGCCATTATACTAGCTTAAACTCCAGAGAAGGTAATGTTCTGAATAACATATTGATGTTTTTTTAACTTTGCTCTTAATAAAATTGAGGATTATATCACAATTACATTAGAGAATTACATGGATAAAGAACTGTAACCACACAGTTAAAATCTAGGATTGACATTGAATCTAAAATTAAAAACAAACAAGACACACTGTAGCCTGAACAGACTCCTACATAATTTGGAATTTCGATGCATTACTTTGCTGTTAATCAAAGTCCCCTTTCTTTTAACCTTAACTGTTTGAATATCTCTCCTGCCTGAATGTCAATATGAGGCAACAGTGAAGGTCAATGAGAGAGACTTGCTGTTCACACCGTGTCCTTTATCAACATATTGTACTTGTTGGGAGTCAGGCAAATGAAACACTAAGTGACATCAGCAGAACTTACATTCTTGAAATCACAAGATTTTTAAAAAATATATTTCAATTAAATGTAGAGCTTGTTGACAGACTCTGTGAACTACAGACACCTTGGTAAGTGCAGTGGGGAGGTGGGGAGCTGTGAAATGCCATTATGTGTAACTGAGCTGGATAACTATGACATTAGGTAAAAGCAGACCTATTGTCTTTGAGATGGAATAAAGGATATTTGCCCTCAAGAGGCATTTTATTTATAAAGGGAACAATAATGTCGATATTTAGAAATTAAATGTCAAATAAAGGGAGGCACAGAAACATTTGTTACCAGTGTTACCAGGGCTGAGCATTGCATTTCCACTGGTGTCAATAAAAACAGATGATGCTCAGCAGTTGTGAACATCAGCCTCCATTCTGAATCCCAGCCATGACGTTGTTCACAACAGACTGGCTCAGCTGGTGCTTCCCTGGTTTTGCCATGGTTTGTGAGGATAACAGAGGTGCTGAAAATACCAGATGTTAGAACTGCTCAAGTATCCCAAACACTCCACGAGTAGGTTTTTCTGGTTTTCAGACAATGAAAGCAATCTATGCCCCAGGAAATTTGAGGATACAGAAGAACTTGCATGAAAGAATAGGCTATAACACCATGGGAGGAAAAATGGGGTTAGTATATAGGGATGAAAAACGTGTACAGTTTGTGCATACCCTGATACAAACATATTTCAAAATGTTCTTTTCTGTCATCACCAAAGTATCTTGTTAATCGATCAGGAATCTATTGTTCTATTACCTGTGTACAGATCATTTGAATACCACCTCAATTACTATCATTATCATTAGCCCCAAATCCTCTACAACCTGATATGCCTCATCATGTACTTTTCTTCTCATTTCAGTCAGTCAACCTCACCACTCACCACTGAAATGTTCTGTGAACTAGGAGACTCCTGATTCCAGAGGTGAGGACTGGGGACAGTTAGCCAAGCAAGGTTCTTACACAGATCCTGTATTACATGCCTTAGCCTCTCTAGTGCAATGTGACAAGGAAACTTACAAGCAACCTGAATTTAAAAAAAAAATAAAAAAAAATTAATTGCATTTACAATACTGGAGAGCTGCAGCATAAAGCTTGCACAAAAGGTGAATTTACCTACTGACAGGTATGTTTCAAGGTTTTAATGATGTCTTTTAAACACCACTTTTTAAAATGTGCTTACAACATTAAACATACCATGAAAATATCAGGAACTCAGATGCTTAGGAGGCTCCCATAGAGTGATGACTATATTACATCAGAGTTGAAGACATTCAGTATTTTTCTGAAAGGCATTCAGTGGCTAGCATTACTGTGCCTGAAACTAATTTTGGATGTTCTTCTGCTAGGATTTCAGAGTGGTTAAAGGGAGTCACATTCCACCTCCCTGTGCCTTTTAAAAATCCTGGATTTCAGAAGTAATAGCACCATAAAACCAACTGAAAAAACCTGCCAGACAGTCCAGCAGAATGAGATAGAATTGGGAGGTATTTGTTCATCAGTGTTTTACACATTTACCTTAAAAATCTTCCCAGATCTATAATGAACATGTTGACTGATCTTTCAATGTTTAGATATGCTTTCATTGTAATATTGCAATCTGCCATGACCATAAAAGGAAAAAGTAGATACTAACAATTGTGGAAAGATTTAATAATGGCACCATTTTGATGTATATGTAAACTATTAAAAAAATAGGAACAAGCACACACAAGTTTGAAAATGTTATCTGCAGAGAAGGCTTTTATGCAGTGAGATCCCATTATAATTAAACTAACCTCCTTTGGTTCTGCACAGTCTGCATTCATGGCCTTTTAGAAGAAGCGTTTAGTCAATTAACTATTTTATTAACCAATTGATTTTTTCTGTTAGTCCTTAACCTCTTTGTACCTGTTAGGAATGGTTATGAAAGCTGAATAAATTGGTTTCTTTCATCTCTAAAAGGCAACAATAAATAATAAAACAGGTTGAACAAGGTTTCAGTGGGGAACCCAAATGCGAATAAAAATACCTGCCGTGTATCATATAATATAAAATACTAACTGCTAGGAGCAGCACAGTATTTCAATAAATCACATTGTCACACTGACCTTTATTGATATACTGTTTCTCAACTTAAAGGATTGGCCCTGCTGCTTTAGGAGATCTTTTGTTGTGAAGGGCCTGCAGATTCATCACACAACAAAAAAGATTATCAGCTCATACCATAGGGCTGTTTAAGTCTATATGCTACAGAGAAGCAAAACCCCCAAAATATTTTAGGGACTGTTTGAATTTAGAGATTTATTTAGCATCACAGGAGAACAAACATGCATTCCTGAAATATGTACTAAATGTGATTTATATTATCACTTCATACAAAGGGGGGGGGGGGGGGAAGGAGAATGAAGAAAAGCTATGCTCTTTCATTTCTAGAAGATAATAGATTGCTTGATTTTATGGAATGTTACACAGTGTTGCAACTATGCAATGACAGTCCAGTATCATAAAATTAAATTCACCACACTGGCTGAAACTCAGCAGTTATTGGTTCCTTTGTACTAATGGCTGAAACGAAAGACTAAGGAGGTGTGCAAAGGACACGTTTTTGCAACAGCAAAAATCTCACAGTAAAAAAACCCCATGTGCCTCTCTAAAAAATTATTCCCTGCTTCAACAAAACCAGCAGAAACAGCCTGATCCAGATCCAGACAATAACTGAATTTTTACTGGCTATCAAAAAAAAAATAATATCCAAATTATAGTGTAGAGATTCTTCCAACATAAATTCAAGAGCTGTAGAATATTTTCAGCCATATTATACAGGACTTTTATAGAAATTAGTGGAAAGCTTATGAAACCTAATGTTCTTCATGAGATTTCTAGTGCCTTAAATGATAAGGATCTCCTGGGAACTTTTGTTCCTATTAATTTTAAAGTTGACACATGCTGCTTTGAATAAAACTCTGACTGTAAATGCAGCTGTCCAATGAGTAGGGAAGCTATATTATTTTGGGAAAAAAAAAAGAAGATTCGAGATCTCTTCCTCCTACTGAAGCCGTAGCTATTAATCTCTGTTTTTATGTGGCTCTGTAATGAAAAAGGTGTTGAAGGCTGAAGGAGAATGTATTTAAAGAATAGCTCATTGAGTGCTCAGTAATTTATTCACTGAGCAAAGATCCATGAAGATAGGTGAGGAACATGTACCTTCTTGCATGATTCCCTTTGTTGTGACTCCTTTTCTGTTGATGTTCCTAGTGGTCTTACACAGAATAGTTATATGGTAGGGACTGGCTGCTGCTTCTTTATCAGATGTTAGCATAATATTCCCCACTTCTTGTAAAATATCTCTTTACAAATAAATCCATGTATGGGTCTTCAAATAGCCAACTTTGAAGAGCCACTATAATGACGCTCCCCCCCCCCCCCCCCCCCCCCCCCCCCTTCTTCCTCTAAATAAAAAGTTTTGCTAAATCCTGCACAGAAGTATTCATGGCTGGGCTAACATTCAGGTGTCCTGGCTGTACTATTTTCCTCTGACAGCTTATACTCCGCACTGCCTTTGCATTGCTAACTATTGGCACAAATGCATTGTCCCCACTTCCTCTTCTTCAGTCTCTTTTGATGTTCCACTAACCCAACCTTCTGCTACTCTACCTTTCCCTATTCTGCTTATCTCCATCTGTTTCTCTAGCAAAATTTCTACCACTTGCTGCTTTCCTTGCACCTCTCCACCTGAGCCTCCCTATTCCAGTTGTTTATCCCATCCTTGTACTTCATTCACTGTGCAACTAAGACCACTACTAATCACCCTCACCTGCTTTAATATTTCCAGTCTCCTCTTCACCAACCATAAATTTCACAAAGGGATCTGGATGATGCAGGCAGAGACAAGCGTTGCATTTAACTACAAAATTAAGATGCCACCATATGGCACAATGAGATCAAAATTAAGCAAGAAGTGCCAGGGTAATGCCTTTGCTTTCCCAGAATATGCCACCAACGACGCAAACATGCCATTCCTCTGTTGGCAATGTTTGTGTTGGGTGGTAACACACAGAAGAGCGAAAGGCAGTACATTTGTTGACATTTTTGGATATACCTGTCATGCACTCTGCCTTCCTGACCCCAGAACTCTACAGGAGAAACAGGGCACACGCAAATTGATTGATTTGTGTTTGTCACTCATCCAAGTGGCTTTCATTTTGGTGTCCCTCAATATTGCTTTTTCATTTTCATTTGAAGCCACTGAAATCTCACCTTCCAGAGAATCCAGGCTGTTGGATTTGTCATCTGGTTCAAAAATTCTTCACAGCATGAACAAAAATTCTGCACAGCATGAACAAAATTTACTGTCCTCTGTGCACAGTTTTGGTGGCTCTAACAGAAAACACAGCAATCCCTCTTTTATGCTCTGCTAGAAAACAATTTGCCTTTTTTTTTTTCACGAAGAGAAAAGTTTTTGATAAAATTTTTGCTAGCTTTACATAAATCAGAAAATTGTCCAAAAACCAGCATTCAGCCAACAGTACTTACAGTGAATTTGAATCATTGAATGTCCTTACTATAGTTTCCCCTAGATTTAAAACATTGGTTAAAGCAAAACTTTATTCTTTTAAATTGTCAAGGCTAAAATGTGGCAAAGCAATTATATGACTCATGAAGCACTGGGCTCAGCTGAAGTGTTAATGTCATCAGCACTAATTTGCTTCTGTCTTTTCTCATCCTAAAGTTTGTTGTCCATTGAATTGTATCACTAGTGTAGCATCTTATGTCTCAATCTACAAAACAATTGCATTCCTTAAAAAAACACTTCAACTGTGACATGTTTTTCAGAAATATTAAGGTCCCTGAGTTTTAAACAAGGAAACAGATTTCTTCTGTCGTCCTCTCTCTCACACACACACCCCTTTTTTTTTGTTACAATTTTTTATATAAACTGTGCGGCTTGCTGCTGTCAGCTAGAAGGTCTCCAATGGGAGAACCATGGTCACTAGTAGCTGAAGAGCGACACTGCACAAGTAGTTAGGATGAAAGAGTATCCCACTGGGGTTTTGGACTTGCAGTTTCTCGGCTCTTGTGACTTGAAATAAATGTATCATCACTGTCTGGAGCCACCAGCCATATTCTGTCACTCAGGAAGCTAACATTACAGTCAGACTTATGCAGATGAAGAGGATAAAAACTTTTATCAATTATTTTATATAAATTGATACTCTGACTTCTGTGTGCTAGGGACAGGATGAAATTTTTTTCCTGGCTTCTACAGAGCCTGGAATTTCAGACAAATATTTTGGGGAAGCTCTCTGCTCAACAATTTTTTGTAGAGATTTAGGGATCTGCAAAGGGATAATGACTTAGTAAAACCCCCCAAATCTCATACATGCTTAACTAGTCTTATTCAGAATGTGATTTACATTTATAATCCTTCAAGAAGAATCTGGTGTCCTTCTGCAATGTCTCCCCCACCTCATAATTACAGGGGAGAGAGTGAAGTGATGTTGTGCTTGGAGCCTTTAGACTGAAGTCTAGGTTAGCTTTCAGGTTTTGGTACTGATTTCCTTTGTGATCTTCTGCATGTTGATTAAACTTTTCAGTCCCTATCCTTACAAATGGGATTAAAACACATCTCTGCTTTATTTGGATATTACATAAAAAACCCATTTAGTGGCTACTATGCTAGTTTATAAAAAAAAAAGTCATAATAAGAATACAAACATATCAGCAATAATAAACATCCTGAATGATTGTGACATGGGACACTCACAGCCATCTGGGAACTGACTGCAAAACTGCACTCTTTCAGAGTAATTTAATGAACTGTCTAGTCAGCTCAGTCTCTTATACTTGGAAAGAAACAAAAATTCCTCACAAAAGTTTCCAAATAGAATAAAGAATGCAGAAAACTAAAACCAATCTCTGACCTCCTACACTGTCCATTTGTGAACCAAGCTTGGCTCCTGCACTTGAAAAATCTAAAGGTGTGGAGAAATAAAGGAAAAAGGACTGTAGATAACCTGCTTAATTCTCTCTTTTACAAAATGAAAATATCCTCCGTACCTTGCTTTAACCTTTTATCTTTAACAGACATTCAACAGGGAATACACTCAATTAAGTTTGACTTTAGCTATTATTAATGGTATCTTGGATAAAAAGACTTACCAAGCAACCAAAGGACAACTGAATTTTGGCTCTCCAAAGTAATAAAGTAGAAAGCCATACACTGAGATATACTACTGAATCAAGACTGGACAGAACACTTAATGTTCTATTCTGCTGACAAGTCAGCAGCAGTGATACAGTAGCGTATATTGGATCGAACTGGACATGAGATACCACAAGCCACAATCATCCAGTACAATATGAAGATTTTTCTACTGCACAAACAGGGGTCCTCAGAAGCTAGCTGTCAAAGTAGAAAACTCCAAAAGGTTTCTCAGCACCAATATTTAATATTCAGGAATCAACAGTCTCACAAGAAATTGATTTCTGTTCACTCACTGGATCTAGAAGAAAGTCAAGAAATTCTATCTGTCCTTTGGGTTCTGATGAAAAGTGTGCTTTCTCAACAAAAACCTCAAAACTCTGTCTGCTTCAAACTGAAATCTCAGATTGTCTGAAACATCAGGGAAGCAATCAAAATGAGGTCCCTGGGAGAGACAATGCACGAGGTCAGAATGCTGCAATTTCAGAATTTTCACAGTGGAAATAAAATGAGTATCATGCTATGTACTACACCAGAAATGGCAGAATTGAGGGCTACATTATATCCTTGGCCTTCAGAATCATTCACAATTCATCTTAACTGAAGTTGCTTGCATACAGATGGAGGAAAATATAGACATAAGTGCCTTGAGGGTCTGAATGAAATGGTGAAAGGCAGGAATTACTCTCTTACTACACAACTAAGTGCATCTCCTTCTAAACTGTGAGGAGACATCTCTGCCCCCCAAATCATACCACATTTTCTTCCATTGATTCCCTGAAGATCTCAGAGGAGTATTGACTTCTGCCATTTATGTTTTTCCTTTAAAAAACAAAGAACTGAAACAGAAAAGCTTGGCTTTTGTGAATTTGTTACGGATTTTGGTTTAGCTACAGCGCTTTTCTCTCTCCTTGGCTACCGCTGTACTTACCTTGTTACCAATATACCTCACCAACTAGACAAAAAATGCAGATACCCAGACCTTTGATTTTCCCTCTGTTCCATGCATCAGCAATGCACCCTTCACTGTTTATATCAGGGGTCTTCAAACTTTTTAAACAGGGGGCCGGCACGTGGATGAAGTGGCAGGACGTCATCTGCAGCTGCTTGATTCCACCCCCCCCAGCCCCCGGCCAAGGGGTGGGTGGTGTGGGGGGTGGGTGTTCTGTAAATACCAGGGGTGGATTGAGGACCCTGGGGGGCCGTATCCAGCCCACGGGCTGTAGTTTGAGGACCCCTGTTTAGATCATTATAGAAAGATCACTGTGAAGAACAGAAGACTAAAATAAAGTACTGCAATGTAAACATGTTCCTTACCACTATAAACTCCACTCTGGTTCTAAGCTGAGAATGCCCCAGGAGAGATGCAGCCCCAGGAGAGCAGCAGCAAAAAGGACACTGCCCACACTCTGGAAAGTAACTCCTTCTGTCAAGTGCTCTCTTGACTACAGAGCATGTCTGTCATGATAAATCAGCTGTCACAGAAAGACAGTTTGTAGTCTGAGACACTCTGACCTCAGAACACAGCCCACTAGATCACACATAAGCTGGAGGTCCTGTCATGATCGTGCATCATGGAGAATATGAGCATTTATTTGGAGAGCGGCCCAGCTGGCATGTACTGGATGGGGGCTTTTGCCATTTCCACGCTAAGAAATACTACCCAGGTGGGTTGTGGAACAGGAAGTCAGACTGCACGTAACTTTTAACGTGTTATCTGAATATACTCACAAATAGATACACAACCAAGAGTTCCAGCTTGCCCACAAGGCAGTCTCTAATAGGACACAAAGTTTCTCATCACTAGGATACAACACTGAGAAGTGCTGATATCTGCATCTGAGTACATCACTTGTTAAAATTGATCCTTACACTGAAAAATCTAAGCTCTAGGAAAGATTTTTGTATAAACTATGGATACATATTGAACATAGTTAAGTGTAACATGGGACCTTCTAATGCTGAGAGACAAAAATTGTAACTGATCACTGTCTAAAGTGCCAAGAATGCTAATGTTCAATACCTGGAAATTTTAGTTCACACACAGTTACTGCAATCCATAAAGTTACAGTAGAGTAGAGGTTGGAAGGGACCTCTAGCAATTGCAGAGTCCACCTCTCCCTTGCTCAACTAACCCAAGTTGCTCCGGACCATGTCCACTCACATTTTGAGTATCTCCAAGGATGGAGATTTCACAACATCTCCTGAGCAACTTGTTCCAGTGCTCAATAACAATTTAATCATAGTCTACAAAGTTCAGAGCAACTACCCTCCTCACTTCATTTTCTGTCCCTACGTTTGGTTTCATGTTCTGTCAGATCAATATAAAACTCATTTGGGTCCTGCACACTCAGCTTCTGTTCTTAGAAGTTAAGGAACTGTTTACCTGTGATTTCTCCTTGTTTGTAAGAGAGCATGCCTTCAGCAAACACTGGTCAGACCAATACATAAAAGCAAGGTACTGTATCCTTCAATTCATATCCAGACTTTAAAATACAAATTGCTGAAGAATATGCTCTACAATAAAGTACTGGGAGACCATGCTGAATGTATTTCAGTTAAAAATACATACATACATGTACATACAGATAAAACACAAGAAAAATGGTCAATAAATACTTTAATCATACACGTACTGAAACTCATTTGCACAAGTAGTCCCTAGCAGCTCAGTGGATTATTTAGATCAAAAAAGTAAATTCCAAGACTGAAACCGTAACTTTGGAATTATAAAGTCAGACTGTCACTCTAAGCTATTTCATCCTTTATTGTGGGGAAAGTTCTTCTTTTCCTTGTTACTCACAATAGCCAAAAGTGTAGAGTAGCCAAGCGTAATTTTTTTATCATCCAAGTTTGTTCTGTCCCTCTGAGCTAGTCCTCATTCACACCTAGCTTTTATTGCTCCTTTCCAAGATAGCTGACCTGTTTACTATCTTTTGAAAAATGCATACAAATTCACTACAGACAATTACATCTGACAAATCAGCAAAACATTTTTGCATCTCCAGACTCTTGAACATCTCCCCTGTATCACCTCATGAATATGTTCAAATTCTTTAAAGGAGTTTTTAGGGCTCTGGGAATTCTAAGACCAAGTATTCATTTCACATAGCTTCAACAGGCATCAGATGGTTGTGATAATCTTCTATTCTTTGCTGAACTTGGTTAGAATTTGAAACGATGAGTAAGAGCTATAAATCCTTGCACTTTCCTTGACCGTTATAATCATATATAAAGAAATAAAAAATCAGTTGAGCAATGATGTAGGTTGCCAACATACCCAATCTATCAGACATTTGACTCTGCTCTCATAGATAGACTGATATCAATTTTCCTGTCAGCAGCTCAAGTAGATGATTCTCATGCATTCAGTTCCATTCACAGAAGTCAGTATTAGGTTTGTTAATTCTGATAAAATCTTCTCTCATTTTGTGAATTCTGATGTGCTTAATCTATGTGAAATATCCCTGAAGGATTTCAGAGAATCATAATTTGGCTGAGATCAAAGCTTTGGCAGACATTCAAGTTAAGTTTGATTTGAAATGACAAACTGTAGACTGTAAGACTTGACTGTGACTACAGCCCTCTGGGATGCTGAATGGGTTTCAGGTATAAATGTATAAATCCTGTTCACATTTCAATCAACCAGTAAACTGCTGCATACCAGTAAATAAACTCCATCAGAGAAAAATCATATAAAAATTTCATTTTAGAAAATAATAGGCAATAGTGCTTTTATGCCAGAGATCATCACAGGAAGTAACCTTCTAATACCAGCTCTATAAGCACTGATCATAGGCATAAATATCACTTGTGAACTGTACTACAGCCTTTTGCATAAAGCACTGGAGTACTCCAAAATAAAGCAGCAAGGAAAACCATACACAATTAGTATTTTTGCCTTCTCTTGAGGACTAATATATCCCAAGCTATTGGAACCGTGACAACTGTCTCTGATTTAACTAATACTAGTTTACCCTGCTAAGAATCTGACCTTATGTAAACTGTTACAGTGCACAAATAAAATCCCTAACAGCATAGATATGTTCTTCTACTCAATCCAGATCATCTTATGCTGCACAATTAAATAGGTCAACCTCAGCAGTTTGATAAAAGACTTCAAAAAGATAGTGTCATTATGGCTTTGATGTTTTGAAGACCTGAACTGCATTTGTAAGTGAACGTATTGAAGCATTAGCTGAAGGAAACAGTGTCTTCCATAACAAGTAGGAAAAACAGTAAGAGAGTCCATAATACCCCCTTGCCTTCAAATGGAAATGCTTTCTCATTTAGATAGGAAATTGTACTCATAAACCTTAGCTAAGTATGACCTTATTCTTCTGAATGTCTACCATCATGGATAACTATCGTATAGAAAAGAATTTTAGATCTGCAGCTCTTTATAGTCAGAAGTACTTATTATTGTGTCCCTTGCTCAAAACTAGCATATAGATTTTGTGCTACTATATGTAACTGTACAAAAAAGCTAATTCAGTGCTCTTTGGGGGGCAAAAATCTGTATCAGAAGAAAAATAATCTTTTACATGCTGACATCTAATGTAGTAATTCTATCAAAATCAGACAAAACATGCAGACAGGTCACAGAACTAGTTTAAGTTAGTCTGTATTTCCTAAAAGAGAAGATTTAAATATTTCTGTAAGGAGTCCTTGTTTCCTGCAATTTACCATTTCAGCAGACTATGCAAATAATTTACTGTCTCTCATTTCGCTGTGATTGGCAATTACAGCGATATAGGACATTTTCACTGAGAAAATTATGTTATGGAAAGATGTATTACTCATAGTCATGAGCAGTCACAAATCAGCCTTTGGTATTCCCTTTGTAAGTTAGAAAGAAAATCACCAATCATCTTCTTTTTCCTGAAAGCACATTTGAGGCTTGATTTTTGGCTTCAAAATGAGACTGAAGCAGAAAACATATACTCCTTTGGCTGATGCTCACAGAATCTTTGCAGCCCAGTAGCATCCACCTGTTTCCAGGACAAGGGTACAGTAGTAAGACACGAGGACACAATTTGGAGCTGGATAGTGTACCCTTCCCCACTGCACCTTGTACCAGATTGTCTTACCCGCATGGAGGAGCAAGGATTTAGCTTTAATTCAGTGAGTTTTAAGAAAAGCACATAGGAAAGCTTGGAACAGTCATTGGAAATGTGAAGACTTACTCTCCTCATTCTCCCTGTCTTATTTCTATGGCTTGCCAAGATAAAATGATTGCTTGAAACTGCCTCAAAATCCTTTTGCCCTTTCATACTTGCATATGGCAGGGTAAAGGCAGATTATGTTCAGTGACTAATAGATACACACTGATAACTCATCCTGAATCCTCCCATCTGGGAGTACTTGCTTTCCTGGAATCCAGCTCATCACACAGAAAAAACCAAACAGCTCTTGCGTTTCGCCATAAACCAAGATCGCAGTTCTCCAGTGCAATGTGCCCTGTAGGAATGTTTCCACCCGTAACAATACAAGCAACTGCAGAATTCTAAATTATAAATTATTAGCCACTATGAAAGATTTAGAATCATACTCCAGCAACACAAGCTTGCTTCTTAAGACTCACATGCTTTTTTATGTAATTATAGGTAACACCTTCTAATAGGAAAAGGCATTGTTCAATGCAAGTATGATATCTGTTTTGCAATTTTATGATGTATTATGTACACACTTCTCCTAAGCTGCTGTCTCCTTATTAGTAATTTATAAAAATATAAAGCAAAATGACTAAGTTTTCAGCCTGTACATAACTTGCAAATAAGTTTGGATCAATAAGGAAATATTTAAAGCACTTGAATATTCAGAATATAAATTGAATGTATTGGAAGTGTAGTTAGTCAACTGCAGGGCTCCAGAGTTATCAATTTCAATATGAAACAGTTTATGCCCTTTTCCAAGCAATTTCAGATGAATAATAACACTGGCAGTAATCAGTCTTAAGTAGCATAAAGCTTATCTTAAAGGCAATTACACTCATCAGCATGGTGTCTTCAAAAATCAGCCATGAACTCTCTGAAACTTAGTTGTAGTAATAATGATTCCTCCCACTGCAAATTAATACACTGATTTTTCTCTGTCCATTGTGGGCTTGTTTACATCTGGAATATTTGCTGAATTTATAATGGTGCTTACTTACTCCCACCATACTGATAGCATCAATTTTTGCAAAATCAATAGAAAGTTATTTAAAAGGAGTAGTTCTCATCCACTGCTAGCTAGTTCTTTACATTATTTTAATGGTGACTTAGAGCTTCCTTAATTGAAAGCTCTATCTTCCAGTCCAACAGGTAGTGATAAATCACAGGAATCACTATACCAGACTAATTCAGCACCACTTACTAGGTCTGTGGTTAGCTCCCCTATGTTCCATCACTGTTCAACTTCCAGAGGCCTGACCCTTCACAGAACCCATTACTCTGCTGAGTGACCATGTTTTACTGATGAGTTGAGATATGGATGCGTTTCAGTTGGAGAGAACTGCCCTTCACCAGACTCCAGTGTGGTAGGTGACAGTGACAAAAATGGGACAATTTGCACTGTGAGAGAAGTATCAGGTACAGACAGATCTATGAAACACTAAATCATCAGAGTTTCCACAAAAATGCTTTTATAAAACAAATAACCATTCTAGTGTTTTGTTTTGTTTTGTTTTGTTTTTTATTCTGAAGTGTTTCATTAAGTACAGAGACAGAAAAAGGTCCTGTCTTGGGACTCAAAATGGCCCAAACTTGGGGAAAGATCTGCCTAGGACTTGTCCTGTACTGAGCTCTCCAAAGAACATAGTGAACTTTCTCACTCATAAAAAATAATAATAATAATAATAAAAAGTCAGATTTTATTAGAATGCAAACAAAAAGAAAGAGCAGAAATTAAAAGGTATATAAGTAACTCTTCCTTAGTTAAGTCTGTCTCTACAGATGCATCCTTGCCTCCTGACTTTTAGATGAATCACTGACTTGCGAATTGTGGGAACTCCAACCCATCCCCTTTAACCTCCTTGAAGTTTTTCTTTCTGTCTTTCCTGTGACCTGGATGCCTGCTGTCTGCTCCTTTCACTCTCTCTGATCTACAAGCTCACAAATCCTTGTTGTGACCCTCTCCATGCTCTCCATATATCTCACTGCCTGCCTCCTACTGTGGTATCTGGAATCCTCCCTGCTTTGAATATTCTCAGCTGACAACTGCACATAAAACCTCTCCTTGTCCTTCCAGAGGGCCCACTTGACACAGTCACAGTCACTGAGAACATAACACAAATGAAGAACAAATGAGTAAAACACATTCTATCTAGCATATCCACTAAACACATAATCAGTTCAAGTAAGAACACTTGCTCAAAGCAACACCACCAAAATCTTCCTTTATTTAGAAGTGAAGGTGAAATAGCTCCAGTAACACCTCTTATAAATCCTTTCCCTCTATAGATCTCAAAACACTTCACAGCAGAAGATAGTAATTATCTCCATTTTATTCATATGTGGACTAACAAAGTTTACTAAGATACTGGTAAAATAAGAAAACCTTGCTTTACAGGTTTCTTTTCAAAACATTAAAGCGGTCAGTATCCTTACTTCAAAGCTGGGGAAGCTGGCATAGGGGTGACATGACATGCTCAAGCTTGTTTTGATAGTGAGCATCATGCCCACTTACAGACAGGCCTAGGGCTTAGAAGAGAAAGGAGAAGGGATCTTCATGGAAAAGACAGGATGTCTCAAGAGCAGAGTCCTTAACCTAACGTGGTGCAAACACTAAGATATATCAAACAGTTGCCATTCATGTGGCCACAAAAGGCCATACATAAACATTTCAGTGCTAACCATAGTATGTTCAATCCCTATTACTACATCACAGTGCTTCTGGTTTTCAGTGCTCACAATGAACTTAGTCAATTATCTGTTACAAATAGCATACAGAAGTAATCAGAATGGTATGTAAAAGTACAGTAATTTGGGATTCCAGTCATTAAGGAATCACTACCCTTGGTGACTGCTGTCATCACAGATGGTCTGGTAGCCATTTGAGCTCTGTATTTGCTGAGGATAATCATAATTCTTCAGGGAAAATTTATATACTGTTTAGCAACTCTGGACCTTCTGACTAGGCCCAGAGGCAATTAGGCTCTTTACAATAGCATCAGGAGAATCCCAGTAAGGTTTTTTCGCTGTGTCTCTCTCTCTCACCTCTCCCTGCATCTCCTTTATCTCTCATGTAATCATGTTATGTCTGTGAAAATACAAATGAAAGTGTCTCCTAAATGTCAGACCACCCATCTCTTCCAGCAATGTTTGGCAGGATGTGATAGGAGAAGAGGGGCACAGAGTACCCTGTGGGTATCCTGGAAGACAGTACTAAGCTTCTTTTGCTCTTTAGACATATGCTGTACAAATCACCAATATTCTGACAACACAGGAGCTCCTGAATGCACGCACACACACTGAGCAGAGTACAGTTGTATTTGCTTCTCTTTCCTAATGCTACATCATTATAATAAAAATAATCTTACATATTATTTTATATAAAATAATAAACATTAACTTACGTTCTAATCCTTCTGAAGACAACCAGCAAGCTTCAAGCTTTACAATCAATCCCACTGACACAGAGATCACTAAAGTGAACAAGATTTCCACATACATACTGAGTCTCTTTCTTGTGCTACTTTGTGATTATATCTGCCCAAAAATAAGGTCCTGGTTCATGCAGCATTTACCCAGGATGAAATCCTGCTAGAGTTCAAAGTTACTTTGTTGGTGCACAAACTGCAATAATGTCAGTCAGGGTAACTAAACTTATAATGACATGTTAAATGAAAGGCTTCTGAATCTGTTACAAATGGATTTTCCCACCAGAGTAAGAAGGAAAATCAGGAGCATTTCCTTAGATGCCATAGACTTAAACAGTTTGGGTTTGGTTTCCATATTCTCTACATTTGCTGCATTCAGGTGTGCAATATGTTACCCTGGAACACTATACTGTCACTGGTTCCCTCCCATTTCTGCAGTTTCTCTCACCTCAAAGGCACAAGTGAGTTAATTGAATACTTTTTGTCAACATATACCTTCATAACATCTTCTGGTTTTTATTACAGAACGAGATGAGCTGAAGTTCTAGAGCTATTCTAACAACATAATAATGCTCATTTTATTAACTGAAACATCCGTGCTTTGTACATATTCTCAAGGAAGTTGATTTTTAGTAGTTTAAGAATAGTTTACCTCATTGTTCGGTCATTTTTCAATTTCAAATTATTTTTTTCAAATATTACTTCATGTTGTCTTATATTAATGATACATAAAGTACAAATGAACATTAGCATAATAAGCTAGCATAATTTTAAAATCAATGTTGAAAACTACATCATCAAGCAGACACTTCTAAAGAAAGATTGAATGCTCTGATACAACTAGCATTGCACTATATTTAGCACTGGGCAAGTAAAATTAGAAACATGTTAAAAGACCCAGAGTAGGATATTTTTTTTAAGTGTGCACTGGATGTATTGATTAGTGACAGATTATCTTGTATAGCACCTTTCCTGAAAATATGAGGAGAAATACATCAGACAGAAAATTCTTTGGAAATAATTAGAATACAATATAGATCAGGTATTAAAGGACAAGAAAAAGGCACACACATTTTTATCAAAGCCCTGCAGGATTATCATGATGTACTGGACACCTGAATAGCAATTACTTCAATCATTATATAATTGTCATGCCTCACTTAAACTATGGCTTCAGAAACCACATGGGACAAAAACAGGAGTTGCAAGTCTCTTAAGACTTGGCTGTTTCCAGCATTAAGCACTCCTGGAAAAAGCATCAAGATTGGGATAAATAGAGCTATATTCTGTTCCTGCCAGGAGGACTTTCTGAACTATTCCTCACTGGAAGCTTTTAAAGCTACTTTTGCCGCATTGAAATTGGCATTAAAACTCACTAGGACAAAGAGTTCACCTAAGATATGGCTTAGTTTAACTGAGCCATATTTATAGTTAGAGGAATAAACCAGTTACATCAGTTGATGCAAGAATTTAAAACATGAAAGTCTGATTTATTTAGTTTAAATATGCCCTCTGTCACAATGTTAAAAATATGTATTTCATTTTTTTACTTCCAGTTTGACCTACAGACTCCCACTTCGTTTTGTTTTGAGAGCTGTGTAGAAAGGTGTCTTTTTAAGGTGAACAGAGTTTAATGTGATGAAATTAAAAAGATATCTAAATGTAAAGTCCTTCTGGGCACTCAGCAATGACCCCAGTGAAACTTTTCTGATAAAGCATGCTAGAAGTAACAAGTACATGAGTAGGACTTTTGTTTTACCTCCAAGACAGCGTGGTCATTCATAGCCTGAAGAAGCCCTTCTGATGATAATATAACTTTGTGTCATATTTAATCCATGCATTAAAATGGCTTTGCATAAAATACCAAACAAAGACCTTCCTAGGGAGCACAACAAATAACACATCATTCAAAGGGCAACCATGAAGGAAAGTGGATAGTGATGGTGAAGAGACAGTAATTGGTTTCCTCTGTACTTGTCAGAAAGTTGCTTGGTAGCTATATATTTAAAACGGAAGTATAAACTAGATCATAGGGAACACCTATATCTGGATGCAGATGTTATCAACAACTTTGTATAGAACACAGAATACAAGTTTAAGAGCTGGCAGGGAATGGAATTACCAAAGAAGTCCTATCCAACCTAGGTTATTAAATTAACATATTGAGAAACTTCAGGAAAGAAAAATGTATTCTACAAAATGATAGAGGCTGAGGAGGTGACTCCCTCCGTCCTTACCTGTATCTCTTAACTTCCATTTGCAGTACCATTAAAAGTTTTATGAAGCTTGGAATGTTTAACATTTAGGGCAGGTGTTGCAACATAACTGCAACATGGCAACATTAATGCAGAACTGCAAACCCACTCTGCAAAAGGGTGAGCTATTACAGGCACCAGTAATGTCACCTAGACATGTGAATGTTCCAGAATTTACCTTTCTTTCAGCTAAGGCAAAAACTGGACAACAAATTATAATTTGTTGGTGATTCCTCTCTCAACAACAAACTGATAAAATCTAAAACTACTCATGAAGCCTAAGGAATTACATTTCCTGTACTGTTTATTTTTTGGCATAATAATTCTACATTTATCTTTTCCTCTGTATCCCTGCGGAAATTAAATTAACATTTTTAACTGCCTGTTCTAACTTTGCCACAATAAAAGAGAAGAGTTATGACTAAGCTCTGGAGCATCAAAATCAAATGTAATATTGGTGGTAAAGCAATTTCTCTGAAATTTGTAAACAATATATTGCCTGGGAGAGCCTGCTGTTGTTGGTAATTTTGGACCGAGTCCTTTATAGCTGCTTATTCTAACATGGCGTTTCCATCCTCTTAAAATGTCATATGGATAAAGGAGTAAATTTTGACAGCTGTGACAGGATTATCATTGTCAAGGAAATCACATTCCTGGTACTCATATGCTTCAGTACATCTATTTTGCTTTGTCTTTGGCCTTGTCTGAACTAAAAATTACCTTCTGAAACAAGAAGAGAAACATAAAAGGAAGAAAGAAACAAAATATTGTTATTCTCTTAAATAACTTGATGCTTGAAATTATAGCAATACGAAACAATATTTTAGGGTTGTTACTAAATCCATTGCTCTGATTTTGAGAGAACACAAGGCATCTCTCTTCAAGGACAGAGCCGATATGCATTTTATTTGGGTATGTTGAGTTATAGGAGGGTTTTTCTCATACTTAACGTTAGACGAGAAACACCATGGAAGAAGATTCTCTTAGCATTAGCCACTCAATCGGTTCAGCTATGTGCAAAACTGATATGGAAAAACCCCAAATATTTGCGGTATCCTGAAATTTTGGATCAGGGAAATTGCCATGCTGGATCCATCCAACTGCAATGTCCTATCTCTGATGAATGCCAGTATCCAAAACCACAGAAGCTGCAAGGATCCTGCTGTGGACAAGTGTACCTTCATGCACTTTCTCCTTCTCTTCAAACAATACAAAACTGAAATAGCAGGAAAGACAGAGTGGCAATAACCATTATTAGCGCTGGCATTCATACACTGTCCCCCAGGGTTCAGTCCTGAAGATTACTTGATATATAGGGCATGTAAGTTATACCGATTGAAATACTGATTTATGGGCTCTGAAATGCAATCCCCAGAAACACCATCTCCCACTAGGTATCAGTTATAGTTGCAGTGGTAGTATTAAAGCAATTCCTCTGAACAATGGGGAAAGGGGGTATAGAAATAGTCAAGTGGTGCTAAATATTTCAAAGGTACCAAATACTTAAGTCCTAATTCATGATATGGCTGTGTTTAGAAATATGCAACATCCTAGGAATGTTCTTTCCTACCCAACTATTTCATTGAATGCAGCCATTTATTTTTGGAACTCGCAAGATGACTCTGCATTTGTCATGACAACTTTCTGCACTACTTACACTGACTAAATGGACATTTCTTTTGAGTCTCTGGCTTCCAAAACTGCCACATACAGCTATTTACAAGGTTTGTAGATCTTGATTAATGTCCTCAGATTTTGTCTTCACACAGGATTGCACTAATTCACCTTTTCTTAAGCTATTAAAAGTTATAGAGTAACAGGATGAGGTACAGCTCAGTACTCCACCATCAGACCTCATCCACGTATCTTTATACCCAATGGTAAAAAGGCCTTCCTTTCCAATACCAAAGTATGTCCATACATTGGTGGTATTTGTTTACACTGGCAAAAAGATACTCAGTTTTGTTACAGTACAAAAATAGTGTATTGACCACTGTGTTCTCTTTGGCCAATCATGTAAAACACCAGAGTTATACTGTGAAGATGTTCTGCTACCTTATGGTTCTTTGACAGTCTCTTAAATATGAGCCCTATGTTTCAATGTATAATTTACAATCGTTGAAATACTAATGGTAACATCATTTTTCATACTCATGATGCTCTTTCTGAAGGGCAGCACGTTCCTTTGAGAAATGTGTTCTTCCATCAGAGACGGCTTTCCTGTTTGTTTGTTGAGGCACATCATAATCTGTTCTTGCCCTCGCCCTTTATCCCCTCCTGCCCTTTCATAAAGAAGATCAAAAATAAACATGACGCCAACATTCTAACATTTCACAAGCATGCCCTAAAGAACAACCAGCTGCAACAAAAAGGCTAGAGACATGTGGCCACCTGTGAAATACATGCCCTTCTCAAGTAGAAGCAACATTTGTCCATGCTTTTGTTATAGGAATAGCCCCTTTGTTGGTTAGCTAATGAAAATGTTACATCCGACAGTCAGAACTTAAAAAAAAAATGACAAAGGCCTTAAGGTAAGGTTAGCTACAGAAGTTCCTTTATATATGAACTGACCTAGGGTCAAAGCTGCCAAGGTATTTAGGTACCTAAAGCTAGATGGTATGTTAGGTGTTAAAAATACTTGAGTGCTTCTGTAAAAATCACAAGGCATTCACATTGTGTTAAATTCTGAAATACATTAAAAATCTGATCCCCGATAGGCAAACAACATCAGATGTGAACCTGATTGTACAGTACATATAATGTAATAAATGTTGCTGTATTGTGGCAAACATTATCAGTCTCCCTTTAATTGCACATCTGAAGCCCTGCAACTGCTTGCAGCGTCTATTTCACACTTGCAAGCTTCACTTCACACTTTCTCTGCTTGTGCGAATGTCATGCTCAGCCAATTTGCATTTGTGAATGTATGGTTTTGCATGGGCAAACAGGTGCACTCAACACCAATTACATTTTGCAAGGCTGATGCCAAATGCTGATGTATTTAGATTAAAAAAAAAAAAAAACAACAACCCTCATGCACTTCTTTCCCCTTTACGCTGTCCTATATAGAAGATCAGGCAAATGTAACATCTGACCTGCCTTAAAATACTTCTCAAGAATGAACCAACTCCCACATGAATCAGTGGGCTTGCATCAAGTGCATAGGATGGCAGTTCTGTTCAAGACTGTTGTTTCTCCCTATTTGTTCCATTTGATTTTTGACAATGTTTGCATCATGTAAAACTGATATTCACTGAATAGTAGTAGTATGTACTACACAAAAAGCCTCAGGCTGTTGTTTGAAAGATTTTTGTAGCTTTAAACACTGACAATATCCTGCCAATGGTCCTTTAGCTGCTTGAGTGAAATATAAACAAGAAATATGCACACAGTTTAAAATCCTTGAGAAAGTCATAATTATACATTCATAGTCAATTTGTTCCTTTGGAGGTTTTATTATCCACGCACCTCTAGTTAATCTTGGTGTTTTTACAACAGCAAAGTTCATGATACTACAGCTAAGGTTTTGTCAGCACTTTATTAACTTATTTCTACCATGACTACAAAGCACCTTGCTTGTCTGGAACTTGACACGGAGGCCTCACTCGCTTTTAACAGTTCCTCAGGTAAACCCTATGGCTGTATCTTGTGAACTCCCAGCTCTGTGAAGAGCAGGCTTAAGACATTAAGACCATTTTGAAACCCTTCCCAGACTGATGTTTGAGACAATGAGCATCCTTTTTAACTTGTCAAGAATAAACAGTAAAATCTTTTAGAATGTTCATTATAGCAAAAATAACCAGCCACTCTTCTAATTTCCATAGATATTTAAGAAAAATTCTTGCTTCAGTACTAGAGACAGAATTTTCATTGGTAACAGCTGAATACGTTTTGCTCTGAATTTTTGCACATTTTGTCCACTTTTAATCCCACTTTTCTGTTGAATGTGTACAGAATAAGATTTTAAGAATACAGAATTACTAGAAAGGCTGGAAGGATTCAAAAGTTCTAGCTGATCTAGTTTAAATAAAGTGTAATTAATCAGTAGCTGTATTGATTAAATGTTAAGAATTTTTAAGCGTCAAACTACTTTGACTGTAAGTTAAAATACTCCCTGCACTGAGGTTTCCAAATCTCAGAAAGGATCTTTGACATCTTACATGAGCAGCAGTACCATAGGAATCCAGATGTTCTAAAGAGTAAGAGGAAAGGGGGGAGAAGAAGGAACTCCCTGAGATTCCTCTATGAAGTGACACTGCAGTAGCCTACTAGAGTCATGCTGAGAAAGGTTCTAGATAAAGAAGTTATTTGCCTCAAAGTTCCTGAACTAGAGGGAACTAATTCCAATTTGAATCTTTTTCATCATTTCTGCTAAAAAAAAAATCAGTCGTACCTAGGATTAGAAATTGAATTTTACATCACTTGGATTTTTGTTGGCTTGTGCGGTTGTCTCATTCTTTACATTGCTAGTAGGACAGTTACTTGGGGGTCTGATTTAGGAATGTGTATCAGCCACTAAAGACAGAGAAAGTCATCTCAGAATTGAAAAGTGTCTGAATGAACCTGTGGTTCTTCAGACAGCTGATGGACCTGAGGAGCTTTTCTACTTCTGTTTCTACCTTAACACTTTGTTATGCTAAAAAACTTGGCAAGCCAGTATCATACAGCCCTCCTCCCCTGTGATAATAGTTTTGTTAGAAAAAGGGGATAATATACTGCTGTGGCATTTTAACTTCTCTTTCTCATCCTCTCATGTTGGCTAATTATTTCTTTGAGGTTAAATGAGCTAATTATGCCTGTATCAGAGCTCTCTGAGAAGCTGGAATCGCTTTCTGTTGTTGATAATTAAATGAATTGAGCTTGATTTCTGGTTTGGGATACAGTTCTAGGCATTCTTCTTTATTGTACAAAGTGGTAAAAATAATTACAAGTGATGTTTTGTTGATGATGGAACAGAGGCAGCTTTTCAACTGTAGTGTAAAAGGTTTTGTAAATGGCTTTAAATTACCAAGGTAAGGCAAAAGGAAGAGGAATTGTACCCCTTCTACTCATACCTGAACAGCTTTAACAGTCTAACAAGAGTTACAGAATCCATCAAAAATTCACATAATATTTAGGGAGAAAAATGTTATGTGAATTGCTTCATAACTACCACATGACTAAAATGTAGAATATTTTCTTCTTCAGTTTCACTCATCAAGTCATATGCCTATTTTCCCCTGTGATACTTTGACAGAATGGAACTACAAGAAGCTGAAGGCTTTTACACAAAGGTCAGATATACTATAGACAGCACCTATTCTTCTCCTTACCCTAGAAATGATGCCCTCTTTGATCCGAGATGTTGTCTGCTAGCATTAAGAAGTGTTTCAGTCTTCATTCCAGTTCTGTTCCGACTGTCTGCTGACCACAGAATATTACCTGTATCCAGTTGTAAAAATTATATATAGCACAGAAAGGTAGAGGGCTCTACATCAGGGATTAAGCTATAACCTCTAAATTCATGAGCTGAAAGCTGCAACAAGACATGCAGCTTTTACTCAGTTACCCTCTGAGCTGGGACCCAACAGCAAAATGCTGAAAGTTTAAATGTGTATATATCATTCATTCTTTCTTAGATCACTTCAGCAAAATGCACTTTTACTTCAACCATTCTTGTTGGTATTACTAACGTTGTAGACAGAAGGGGATTAATTTCAATATAGACATTATCTCACTGTGTACTAATCACATCTGTATAATTTCTTGTTTGTCTATAAAGCTTGAATCAAAGCCTATTGATACTGATGGGAAAATGCATATTGCTATCAATAGGATATGGACCAACCTAGGCATAAATTGCCAGATCAGTTTCTCAGCACAGGCATAACTTGCTCATGGCAAACTACACTACAGTATGAAGACAAACCCTGAGTATGACAGAAAACTGTCTCCACTAAACGAAAAGAGGTTAGGAAAATAAGAGCACTGGAGGGAGAAGCAGAATCATAGGATAACCTTTTTGGTTAGTGACTGAGTAAGAAGTAAAAAGCTGCTGAGAATGAAGGCTCTGGACTGGCTCTGTGGGTAACCCATGTACTGCACTGCTTGCTGATGGTTTGCTACACTTGAACATTGCCAAATTTGAAGCAAGCCAATGCAGAAACCTCAATTCATTGTGTTTGTCTTTAAATATTTATGTCCTTTTGCAAGAGTTATTTAACTATTTTCAAGCCTATTTTAAATTATTAAATCTCTCATCTCCTCATTTAAAAATGAAATCTGAATACAGAAAATCACATAACTGACATATATAATTGATATTACCTAACTAGAAAAGCATATGCTGTGAGGATCAAAAGTGGAAGTCTCAAGAAATTAACCTCTGGCACTCTGCGAACCCAACTTTTGTACGGAATTTACTTTCTTCCCCAAACTGTCTAACTTTCACTCAAAAAAACTGAGACCAAAGTAAGCTTCCATTCTTATGCTGCCAAGAAATATTTTAATACCTAATTTTAATTGTCCAGATATTACAACAATGTAATACGACTATGAATTGGCAATGATCACTTAAACGCACACTGTTTATTGGTATTAGTATTTGACTATCTCTAGGTGTTAAGTAGTTTCATACTCCATATTTTTAGCATGTGTGAGAATACATTCCTTTGACTTTGAATACATTCCTTTTTGACTTTGAAAATCACTAAGATTCTCTTGTAACATCTGACACCAACTTTAAAGCAATTAATGCTTCATTTGCAGTTCCTTCTGCATTTGCATTTATCAACTGTAGAACTACTGGGAAACATGCTTCTGTAGATTATAACTGTCAGCTAGGACAGTTTCAAAAGACTATGACCCTTTCACTGGGGTATGCTGTCATATTGGTGTTTGCTTCTCTTCAGGAAACAATACATGTTGAATATATAAATGTTTATATTGGCAAAGGGTACCATGAAAATAATTCTTAAAAATAATTTGAATCTGTGAAAATGATTTTAATGGAAGAGTTCTTCAAAACCTTAAATATAAAGGCTTACACAATATAATAGAAAATAAATATTTCTTTGATATGCTCATATCTAGGTTTGCAGATAGTCTCTTTATTATATTGCCACCTTGGTGAAAAAATCAGACAAACTTATTTGCATGACTGAAAGATATTTTCCTTCTACTAAATTATTCTAATAGGACTTTGTAGAGATAAAAGTAAACTGTTAAAATATTCTGCATGGTTAAGTCTACTATCTGCAGGTAATATTCATTTGCTAAGATAACATTTTTAGGGTTTGGAACCTAGCTTCTTGAGGGTAAAAATAAGCCTTTATCTGTCCTTCAGGATTATTAACATTAAGTGATTTCCACATTATCATCAATAGCAATAATGAAGATGTCCTTTTCAATTCGTCCTGGGGAACTTTGAGTGAGAACTGTTATTTGGTGAGGCTTCATTCTTTAATAGAGTCCAAAGATAATTGGGTATTGAAAATTCCATCTAAATCAACCAAATAAATCTTTCGGTTACCAAATTAATAATTTCATTGATGCCATCAGCCTTCAATTTTCACTCCATTAAATTCCTAAATTCATGTAAGAATGGCACAGCAAACAAATTAAAATGAGTTTCTTATAAAAATGAGAATGATAAGATTATGCCTTCTAAAAAAGCAATTTAACTCCAATAAATTATTTTTAAATTATTAAATGAGGCATTGCATTAACTATAAAAGAGGAGCATAAAAGGGCACTGGCCTATGGAAAATAAGACATCTATAGACCTCTATAACCTTGGACAATTATATCTGTAATAATTGGCTTATAAAACTTTATGGCAACTTGTACAATATTCCTTTTTCTTAAGATACCATTCTGATCAGCAGAACGATTAGACAGAGAAGAACAGAGACTTTTTTTCCTCAGGAGCACATGGCTAAATGTTTTCAAATAGCCTGTTGTTGCTTTGCTTAACACAGAGCATTAGAGCAAAGTGTTACCTGCTCTGCGTGGAATATTAAATCATATTTAAACTACATCATGTTGCAGTAAAGCAGTTTAGTGTCAAAGAGGTCTGCAGGAAAAACTCAGGAAACAAGAAAATTCTGTAACTTTTCTTTAGACTATCTGCTTAGTACATTGAAGGTGTGAACCTTTAAATGTCAGGTTTGATATGTTGTCTCCTTTTCAGTTCTTGTTCCATCAACTTCATAGAAGGCCAAATTTCTGAAGAACGAGCAAATCCAAAGTAGTAAAGAGACTGCAGTAACATCCTGATAGCAAAGCGGTGTGAATAACAAGAGGTTTTTATATAATTCCTGAAAATGGAATAAACACTGCCTCCTAATTGTGGTGGAAACCTATCAATAATGTACAAAAAGCAAACTATACGGAGCTGAAGTGTTTCACACATGTACTAGACATGGAAATCTGTACAGGTAAAACCAAGGTTTCTTAAATGAAAACCAATTCAGCTTTTCTACCTTGTGGCTGTCTTTGCACAGGTAACTCCTCCTCAATCACACATACATACATGTCTTTACCAGTGCCTTGTTTTCCCTGCCTTCTGGTCACTTGAAAAAAACAAAAATAGAAATATCAACTATGCACTAAAGTCAGATAAACTTTTCATAGTCTATTGGAAAACCTGATGCAGTAAAATGTATGCAAGTTTTTTCACTGACTTCAGTGAAGTATGATGCCTTAGAGATGAGAGAATTGCAGTGAAGTCAGATCTACTCCTTGTTTCCAGGAGATAACAGGCATATATAGCCACTACTATAGCACAACTTCCTAATAAAAGCCTTGTGGGCACGCATTAAATCCTTCTCAAAGATATTCTGCTTGCCTCCTCTCAGTATGATGAACCAGCCTACTCTCAATCCAGAAACCAGAACCCCTGCTGATACCAGTAATTGTTGCTTCTATAAGCTAAATCCTTTTGTGGTTTCCCTTCACTCTCCGTTCTACATATTCCAGTTAATTTTAAAATGAAACAAGTACCAAACCAGGCAACATTAAAGAACCAGAGGCATGAGCTCTATCCAACAATGTGAGTGCTATTTGAATTAATGCACTACAGGGTTTAGATAGCCCTGATTTCTTCACCTTTGATTTCCCAGTGATGTCCAGAATAAATAATTGCCTTATTAAAGGACTTTTGAAGCCAATACAGCAAGGTAGAAAACACTGAAGTCACCAATTCAGCCTTTGATTCTGTCTGACAGAAAATTAAAAATGAATGAGAATAAAATTAATAATAAATGTATTCATGGCCTTATTGGGATTCATGTCTCTCCAACATTAAGTAAGTTCAACCAATTGTTCCTCTTTAAGGTAAAATAGCATCAGAGTTGTCAACTGCTCAAGTAGTATCAGTATATTTTTTCCTTTGGTATAGTAAATAAGAAAAAAAAATCCAACAAAATACTGCCTCAGTTGCAAAATCTTTAAAACTAAGACTTTTAGCAAAGTCTTTCAAGAAAATGATAATTTCACATCTTAATATGAATGTGAAAGTAAAACTCCACACTAATGGACTTTAAACCAAGCAGGAGTTTGAAGACAGGCTCTTCTCCTCCTCCTTGCATCAAACAGTAACTTGACATCAGCAGGGTTCTCCGAGTTACTGCCCCCTCCATCACCCAAAGGACACAGGGCATTTTACTAGAAGTACAAAAATATATTTGCTCTAGCCTTCCTTCCAGATAACTGAAGTTGTATAGGTAATTAATAAATGCTTCTCAAATTTCAGCTCTATAAAACTGTAGCAGCCCAAAACAAAGTCTTGTTACAGAAAATGGAAGAAAATAACCAAAGCAAACTTGGATGGCGATTATTACTACATATATAGCTACAACAACACAGATTTATATTGCCATGTGGAGAATCTCAGGAATCATATAGAAGAGACCTAAGGAGATCTGTAGTCTAACTTCCTGCTTAAAGCAGGGTCAGCTGAGATCTGATCAGTTTGCTCTGGGTTTTATTTGTTCAGGTCCTGAAAACTCCCAAGGATGGAGACTGGACAACTTGTCCTGATGTTTAATTGCCATCCTGGTGAAAAGATATCTCTGTATATCAATTCTCAATTCTTGTTTCAATTTATGTCCATTGTCTCTTGGCATGCATTTCAACACACAGTACTGTTAACAGCCTAGTTTTATCTTCTGGACAATCTTCTTGTAGGTATTAGGAGGTTGCTCTTAGCTCCCCTAGATGCCTTTTCCTCTCCAGGCCTAGTGTGTTCAGCCTTTACTCGCAGAGCAAGTGCTCCAGCCCCTGAACAACTTGGTGGCTCTCTGTTGAACTTGCAACAGTTTAGTGATGTCTTTCTTGATAGAGGGACCCAAAACTAAACACATTATTCTAGATGCAGTCTCTCAAGGGCTGAGCAGAGGAAGACGATTGCTCTACTCAGTCTAATGGCTATGCTCCTGTTAATACAGCCCAGCCCAATGTTGGCTGCCTTCGCTGACAGGACTCTGCTAGTTCTTGTTCAGCTTGCTGTCTGCCAGACTCCAGGTCTTTCTCAGCAGAGCTGATCCCAGGCACCCAGTCCCCAGTCTTTGTTGTTATAAAGGATTATTCCTTCCAAAGTACAGGCTGTTGCATTTGTACTCTCTGAATTTTGTAAGGTCCCTGTTGGCTCATTCATCCAGCCTGAATAGGTCCCTTGAACAGTTGAGGGGCTTCTATCTTCTAATGTACCAAATATCACCCCTTCCAATCTGGTGTCATCCACAAATCTGGCAAGACTACGTTCTATCACTAAGCCACTTGCTGTACTTCACTTGTCATGAGCATCAGGGTTAACACATGACATATTAACCACTATGCTCTGAGCATGATCATCCACACAGTTTTTTACCCATCTAGTTGTCCACCCAATTAGATTATATAGTTCTAATTTGGATATAAGAATATTGTGAGCTAAAAAGGATGCCAACATCATGAGGCAATTGCTTCTGATTATACAACTCGATTCCCTTTCCTAGGGGAGAAAGAGTTAATTCACAGAAGCAGTGTCACACTTATTATGAAAAGAATCCTTTTATCGAAATGGTGAAACCCTCAGACAAGTTCAAGAGCTAAAAATTACAGAAGTACTTTTCTCCCTTGTGTACTCTCTCATCTGCATATGAAAACTCTCTGACCCATGGAAGGATTCAGGCAGTACAAGGCAGGCAGTTCAGTCATGGCTATGAAGCTGGGGAATGATATGAAGCCACAGTCATAACTTAGTATCATAAAGCCAGCCAAGGATCTGAAATTCCTTTGAGCCCAGCATCCTCCAAGCATCCTTGGACTGTTACCAGCATCAGATACCTAGACAAGAGTAAGTACAGCTATTGCAAATATCCCTTCTGCTTGTCCCATCCTGCAGACAGATGAAGCTATCCCATTCTTGTGACATTCACCTTTTCCATGATCAGCCTTACCACCATTGTACATGTGATCTCCAATCAATGAAAGTCTGAGAATGAAAGAAGATATCCTTTAAATGGCCAAAATCTGAGAGAAGAAAGTTTTACCATTTTCAATGCATATTTGGGAAAATAAAACAAAATGAGAATGAGGAACTTGACCTGTAAAAAACAGAAAGAAAAATAAATGGCCACAGATACAGTTGGGAGTGATGTCAGCATGACTTTGATCAGGAAAACACAGATTCCATTTAGCTCGGGGACAAAAGCGAGGGCTTGTTCACTACAAGTCAGCCTACTGTGGGTCAGTACAATATGAGAGAGAGCACAAGGGTAGTCCTTACTCTGCATGTATGTACAAACCGTTCTCATAGGAACAGTCCCAAACCTCATGTCTACACTACTTCATGTTGCACAGCTCTGCACGGAGGTGATGGGATCCCATGCACCAACCATTTCTACTGCAGCCAAGTTTTTTCCAGAGGCATTCCAGGCTTTAATATGTCTCTGCACAGAGCTGTGGCACAGAAGCAATCATCCAGCAGTTCTCCCCACAGTCCTCAAGAGCAAAGCATTTTTGCTGTCTTAAGAATGGGATGACGTTCTACATACCAGGATAATACTGATTTATGAGGCTGAAATCAGTAAACTTAAACCAAGATTAGTAAGAGATGGGAAGGAATAGCTAATACAGTAAGTCTTACAATGTCATGCATGCTCCATGTTTTAATTCATAAATGACGTTATCTACAACTATCTTTTCAAAGCATTTGTTTGGTTAGGGTTGACATTTTATGTCACTTTATTTACTGATTAGATCTAGAGTCAAAGGAAAATGAATACAAATTAGTTTTTCTAATTACTGCAAGGCTACTATACACTGCCAGTCTATTTCAAAAGTAATTTCTGTGGCTGATTCCCCGGAAACCAACTTGCAAAACACAAGACTACAACAACTGTAAATCTTTGACTGGGGGTGAGGGGAAGGGGGGGAAAAAAATCCTGGCAAAGGCTGTATCTGCACAGCTGGTGAGAAAACTGATTGTCCAGACTCCAGCACCAAAGCCTCAACACCACATCACAGGATATCCAGATCAAGTGTCCTATTAAGTTACAAGAGCCTGCTCAGTCAGTAAAATCAAGGAGTATCAGTCCTGGTGTCAAAGTAAATTATGGTACCATAAATAAATGTAATGCTAAATTAGCAGCAAAGAAATAAGGTAAAACACATGTCTGTTTTCTAAAAAGCAAATGCTTTCTGCAGCTCACAGTAACAATAAACACATATTTGTATATAAAAATAAAGGAAATAATCTGCTGAGAGCAGTAGATTTCTTACCTTTATGTGAGTGGGTTTTCTATCTTTTTATTTTGAGAATTGATTTAGTATTTGGCCATTAGATCAAACTCATCAACAAGGTAACTGAAATACCTTCAGTGGCTTTTTCACAGGGATAAATGTAAACCTAATGTAAATATATCTGTTGATTTCAACCAGTTTTGGATCAGAGTTTCTACGCAAATTTGCAAAGTGATCCAGAATGTGTCTCATTGGGGCATATTAGCTTAAATATTCTTGTTGAAACCATACACCATTTCCAATCCATAAAATTAAATAGGAGCTCATAAACTTATAAATATGTTTATTAGTCTTTCAGAGTCAGAAACAGACTAGTAAACATTTCAAAGTCTGCATCCCTCTAGCCCCAAGGGCGTCTTCTTTAAAGAAGTCATTGATTTTTGTCATCAAAAAAACAAGTATTCAAGTAACAGTCTCAAACACAAGCTGATGGTAAAGTACCCAGGATTCCCAAAGGTGCCATCTGTAAAAGGATCATTGATTTTGACCTTTTGGGTGGATTTGTCTTTTTTTGTAGTGTTTTATTATGTGCATCAATAACAGGAAAGGCAAAGACGACAAAATGAGAGAGAGAAAAATATAACTTTTTAGAGATGTATGTTTGGACTTCAGCCAAGAAAACATTTTTTGCATTCAAGTATTCCACTGTTACCAGCTCCTAATCAAGAACAAAAACAAAACAAAACCTAAACCCAAAACACCCCTGAAAAATCTGATTGTTTAGACCAATAGTTGGCTAAAAAAATTATTCTAATTACCTGTTCTTCTCAAGTTCCTTAGGACTTAACATCCCTTATCCATGGCTTTAGTAAACATATCCATATCCATTACCCTCTTCCCATATGAAAGTACAGATCTTGATTTAGGAGAAGGAAGCTGGGATCAGATTCAGTTGTCAGCTATTGTTACAAATAATCCAGAGAAGCACCACTGAAATCAGCCCATAACCCCACAAGAAGAGAACACTGAATTTGTCCTATGCTGTTTTGTATAATTTTTTGCTGTTAATCCCAGTTAGTGTGTGAAGTTCAAATATGGACTTGTCTGTCCCCCATATCTCAGACGGGGTTAGGAAAAGGCCAATATTCTATCTTTGCACCAGTAGAAACAGTATGTGATGGCTAGACTGCAGGAAGAAGGGCAGCAATGTTGAAAAAATAAACCTGCTTGTTCTCCAGCATTCCAGATGAACAAAACAAAGAAGGCACATCACTTCAGGGAAAGTGGGCACACGTCAGGATATTTGTAGAGTATTTCATATGTAGGATGCTGAAAATAGCAGATGTCATGTCCAGTACAGCTGTTTATTTTATCTCCAGACTGGTAACATTTTGCACATAGTGACAGGATTGCCTTTATCTTCCCATAGCAATGCAGCCAGAGAGTCAGTGGAGAAAGCAGCATAGAAAATACTTTTACTGGTGCCAGATAGGGTTTGGCAGGGGCCCAGACCAGCAAGCAGCTAAGGCCACGGCCTCCAGCCCTAGTCAATACTTACAGGGAGCACCTTCAGATGCCAAGCCCTCCCTCTGCATCAGCAGTCTGAGTCCAGTTAAAACACTGAAGGCTGCATTTTTGCTGCCACCTGTACACCACATACTGCCTATTTTCATGAACTCCAAAAAGGAAGGCCATGCAACCTTTGTTTTCTAGCTTAAATTAAACCAGGTCAATATTCTGCCACAGCTATTCGCATGTATCTGAAGTCATATTAAGCATAGGTAAAGGGGGAGTGCACTCTCCAGATCTGGAGTCATGAAGATAAAATGCATGTTATTTGCCCCATTAAACTAGTTGCATCTGTTCATCTCCAAGCATATGCTGCATGTGAAAAATGAGAAGTATAAGCTACATCCACAGTAGCTATCTGTACTACAGCTGTGAAGGTTTATACTTGCACTCCTTTTCAGCTCCTACAATGGATTTAACTAAGGGCAATTTTGCACATTAGTAAGAATTCTTCTAAACAAAACAATCCTTTCAGTGAAAATAAAGAGGCTTTGAACATGATTGCAAAGTAGATTAGGATCACTTATGGTAGATGGCTGTTGACAAGATATTGCTTGTGATTACCATGAACATACATTGATAGGTGCCAGAAAGGAAGCTCATCATTGAAATGATATAGACGTTTCAACATATGCTCTAATAGAACATGTTAATGCCAAAGAATTTCTGTCACTTCAAGAAAATTTCGTTTGGCTACCTACCAGAGGACATTCAAAACAGCCCAGAACCAAGCTGAGAGTCAGTTACCCTTATGATTCTAATCCACCTCAGAAAGAAGCAATTGTACCCTCATTCTAAGGGTCTGCACACAGTCACTTTACTTGTGCAACAGATCTTCAGTGATAAAACAGATTTGGTGAATATGCTGAATATTAAACATAGCTCGCTTTTATTCCGTTTTGGTCTTCTTTATAAATGGGTATTATATTACAGGATTATCACCCTACCCTGTGGTAATCAGGGCAATATTTAGCTAACGCTTAAGGAATCTGCAACAAAGGCTAAAAAAGGTTTAATACAATGCTCCAACACACCAAAAATTTTGAAAATTGTTCCTCCAGAAAGACAGTTGCTCTACTGTCCTTTCTCACTGCTCTCTGCCCTCAAGTTTAAATGAACAAGAAAAAACTACTGTTTTGCAGGTCTCTTGATCCCAATAGATATGTAATTGAATATGTATTTTATATACTCAGGTGAACAGAGAACAGAATCTGCTTGGATTTACCTGTTTCTACCTCTGCAGTAAAGTGTCACTGCCACCATTGTACAGAGCAGGAAACAGAGTAAAGCATTTTATTTGGGAATGGTTTTGGTTTCATATTGGCATTTTCGATTCTTTTGTCTCACTTACTTTTAACTTCAGATGATCTGACTTTGTCAGATAATTCCCACAGCTGCCTTCCAGTGCAGAAGGCAACAGCAGGAAGTCGGGATGTGCAAAAGGATGAAAACAGTCTCAGAAGAGAATTCTTTATGCAATACACACTTTCACTTAGCATGCTTTTGCAGTCCCACTCCAGCTGCAGTGCTAGGCTTTGGCTGTCTCCAAACCTTACTCTTTACCATAGGTATAGGCTAAGCTCTAGCCCAAGAACCCCAGATGCCATCCAGATGACAAAGTTCAGAGGGGAGAATTATTCCTCCAGCCTAACCCATCATTTGTCGTAGCTTAGTGTCTAAAGTTCCCTTTGCTCCCTGATGTTGGGTCACTATTTCTCTTCCTGCCTTGCTCCAAGTTACCTCACATTCAGGCTCCTTTAGTCTTACACATTTGTGTTTTCTTGATTGGCATTGCCACTCCCCCATGCTCGCTCTCTCACATAACTACTCCTACACTCATTTCTGCCTTTGTCTACTTGACCCTCACTCTTTTTCCTCTGTGGGGTTTTTTTTTCTTCCCTAAGAGACATATCTGTTTAAACCGGTGATGAGGTTAGAACAGTCTATTTTGTTGTCAGTCAGCTATGGCGCACAGTAACTGAACTTCAATCAATGGTGCTGAAGAAGCTGAACACTAAGAGATGAACCAGGCTTTGGACCATAAATGAATTCTGGAGCTTTATGGAAAGAAATGTCCTATATATGTGCCTAAACCACTTCTATTATATGCTACCATGGTCTGCCAGGCACCAATAACAAAGTAACTGCCCCTAGATTGTTCTACATTACAAAACACATTGGTGCTTTCAGAAAGGAAACAACATGGAAGCACTAACTTATTTCAGATAGATGAAAGAACCTGGATTCAAGACAGAATTAGCAGTCACATGTAATGCTTTAAACATCTTTACAGGCTTGGGCCCACAAGCCACTATTATTTTGCAGAAACATGAAACACAATGCCAGAAAAATCATTGGGGTAAGCCATCAGAGTTTGTTTCATCCTGGCACAACTCCCCCTTTTGGGGTGTTGTTACTGCATCTGTCAACAGGTGGTAAGAAACTAGGGAAGACTCACCAATTAGTGGAGTCCTCATCTGGCAGAGTGTCATGCTGTGTGTTTGTCCTACGCACTACTGCATCTGACACTCAAAATGGGATTCATGTGGTGCCCTGGCAGCAGCTCTGCCTGAGGAGCCAAAAGGGAGCCTCCCTCTGGGTAAGCCAGCAGGTGTTAAGTGTATGCTAAACTGGTCTCAGCTGGAAGTCATTCTTTCAATGTTAGAGGATTATCTTGCATATACAGCCATAGTTTGCTGAGCGTTTAACTAGAAATACAGAAAGAACAATGCTTCTTTTATCTATTTCAACCCATCATTAATAATAAAATTAGTTTGTCTCCCTTTCAAGGCAGGTTGAATAATATTTCAAATTTAGAGTATGCTCTAAATGCTGGAGCAATTAAATCAATTCAACTTCCTGATTATAATAATAATAGTACAGAAATGACATGCAGAGAGTGAATTCAACACACAATTTGGTACAAGGAAAGACTGTGCTAACATAGCGGTAACGCTTATTTGTGAAGGGTATGTGTTTAGAGATCTGAGGGGTCTGCCTGTTATTTCCCTTATTGCTAACCTAGAGATTAAAGAACACATTTACTATCTATACATATTTACAATGGCCTGCATTTTAGAAGACTGAGGTATTCCTCAGTGGACAAAAATATCACACATAGCACCACACACTTGGTTTGTGCCTTATCGTTAGTTAACAAAGAAGTTAGCAAGTAATGGGCTTATTAAATATCTATCCCTGTACATCTCTGTATATATATATTAAAAAAATATACAAAGTGTTACATTTCACTGACTGTCATGTACAGACAATTTAATATTGCTTTTTTCCATCTCAGGGAAAGCAACACAAAAAGATGGAAATATTCTTTAAATTTGGACAGCTTTTGGACAGTTAACATGTTGTTTAATAATAGGGAATAGTGATTTCAATAATGCTTGGAAATATCCTCTTATGGATTGTTTTTTCTGTTTCAGTAGTGGCCAGGGTTACAAAAACTTGAGGCATATGTACAAATGCTTTACATTCTCTGACAGCTGGTAGCTATGGATTTAAAGTTGTGATGGAGAATCCAAAAGTGGATTATCTTATCCATTCATAGTAGGAGCCATGACACTTCTTTCAGTAGCCTGAAAGAGATTCCAGAAATTTCTGATGCTAGAAGAAGTATAGTAGGGGACCGGAAGAAACTTCAGAAGAATGCCTACCAATATCCACACAGGATATGTTTTGTGTAAACATATGTTTGTGTGAACAGAGGAAACTGTGACCTATGTGGATAGAGACCCTGCCATCTTTCCAGGGTCCAAAAGCAAATGTTTAGCATAAATGGAGATTTAGGTACAAAACTAACATCAGAATCAGCTCCAACATCAACACTTCTGTTGGCACGGTGCTGTAAAACACAATAGGATGCACAATACCTGTGTCTGTTTAGGAAGTCAAGGGGTACCGTAACTACCTAAACATACACTGTTCAGCTTGCTCCACTTGGAGGGTAAAACCCACTTTAACTTAATCATAACCTTCTTTCCCTGAAGTTTAAACTAATAATGTATGTTAACTCTTGGCTGGGAGAGGATAAAAGCAAGCATATACACACTCATAATGAAATACTTAGACACTGATGTGGGTCACATATTGATGTCACATTTTAAAAATTCATTCTCTCAAAGTATTTCCAATTAGTACATTTCTAATGGCCATAAGACAATAATACCTTCTTGAATATGTGCCTGTAGTGATCTTAAAATTAAATAGTCAAGCCTCTGTTCTTTCTTCCAAGCAGAGCCTGAACTGTACTGTCTCATCTTAGCTCTTTTTCTAATGAAAAAGCTCTGTTTCCTGTCATTTTAAAAGATGACAATAGAAATGGGAGGCTGGAAAACAAAGGTGGACAAAATGCATTTGCAAGAATGTCTACAAAACAGTTAAAATGAAAAGCTTTTTCCATAATTTAAGAGTCCTGGCTAGTATCTCTATGCAACAAAGTAAAAGAGAGGGCAAATGCAGAGACAAAGGAAGAAGACCTTCATTAGGAGTATTGTCTACCACATGGTTCTGCTAAACAAGAGCTTTCTAAAGGATTGACATTTCCATTAAAAGGGCAGGCAGTTTGCTATGAAATGACATTCAGTTTTAAAGGCTCAGCTTAGAACCAATTTAGAGCATGAACAACAGTTTCACATGCTATCTTTTCATTGCGTGCTTGGCTCTTTACATGTATCACAGTTACCACATGAACAATAAGGGAATGCCATTATCACCAACAAAACCCTTCTACGCATCAGGGTTTGTTATTTACCCCACAGTCCATTTATACCACTTAGGAAATCAAATGTGCATGCATGACATTTAGATCCACATTAGGCTTCTATACACCAACAAAGTGGATGAAAAAGAGTCTGATGGCAGCACTCTAGCACATTATACAATAAAAAATATTAATGTCAGCAGCAGCAGTAAAATATCCTTAATCTCCCACTTTTCCTTTAGGAAAAATGCACAGGCATGGATTCTAAAGGTAACCAATTCTTCTAACTTCGTGTTTCCTTGTTCCTGCTTCATGTCTACACTCAATGCCACTCTGAATCTGTTAGCACCAGCGAGAGTCTTTTAAGGGTTTTCCATCATACTTAAAAGGCAGGACAGGGGAGCTCTAAATTAGCTCCCCAATCAACTTTTTAAGTAAGACTTAATAAGCCTAGTGACTTTTCAGGAGTCCTTTAGTGCCACTTCCCTTCCCTGTCTTGCTGTGACACTCAGCAGCACTTGAGAAGTGACTGCGCTTGCCTAAATGCTGAACTGGAAGCTGATTTAGGTCTCTTCTCCTTACTCCAGCAATTCACACTCACAAGCCTAAGGACAGCAAAAAAACACCCCAAAAGAAAAGTTACCAGAAAAGGGAAGAAAAAAACCATTCTGCTACATTTAGTTTAAAAAGGAGCTTTTTGCCAACTGCACATAATTCCTCTTTCTCTCCTCTAACCATTGAAACAATGGAATCTCTTTCAATATTGTTAAGGACATAGTAATGTAGAAGTATCACCTTCCTTTTAAATTTACTTTTTATCTTAAGACTAATAGGAAAATGGCTGGACTTCTGTGATCTTTTATACATTTCTTGAATTATTTGTGAGCAGCTTGCTACAGTTCTTCTTATTAACCTCCAGACCTTACTATTTAACCACAAATAGATTTGGGTCATGCATATTGAATTGTTTTGATGACAGTCTAGTGTTTAATAATAAACTCTTCTCCAGAAAATTAAACAGTTCCAAAGCTGTGCTCTACAAATGTGGTTTTGGAAAGAGCACCATATGACAGTTCAGATGTGCAAAGAAACCACAGGACATTACGAATGCTCAGTGCAGAATCTTTCAAAGTTGAACAATTACTCAGGGATGATTGTGACAGAGATAACAGGATGTAACAGAAAATAAAGAAATAATACAGTATCAAACAGTCAATGCCAGACAGCTGGCTATTAAAAAGCTACCACCAAATAAAATCAATAATTGAATTACAAGTTGTTTAGGACTCAGAGTCATCCTTTTCCATATCTAGTAAACATTTCTCATAACTTTGATAATCTGATGTCCTTTATGGAACTTCATTATGTAAAGAAGATGTAATATTTATTGGTTTACAAATCAGTCCATCTTAGATTTGTTTTTTCCTTCTTTCTATTTACCACAACATTTTTTAAAAAAAAAATTTACGTATCTATCCACTGAAATATTTATGCAAGTTGGGTCCAGAGGGAAGCAATCTTGTCTTTGCAGATTGTAGTTGGCGCTTTGAGACAACTCCACAGAGTAAGTAAACACAGAATAAGAGAATTGGTTTTGTGCGTGCTTTCCTTGGGCACATGCTCCCCACTCACTGTAATATTTGGAATTTGGTGTTACAGAAGTGCTAGCAGCTGTGCTGAAGCCAATAGGAGTGAAACATTTGAAACATGCTGAAGATCCTTCTAGAGATTACTGGTTTTGTTCTTTATCAAAGTTGATAGAAGCATTTATTCTTTCAAACGTAATAAATGGATTAGGTTATCTGCTACATTGATCTGAGGGGTCAACCACTTCATTTGATATGCTATTCACAGTATTTGATTAAAAATGTACCAGTTCTGAATGTAATAAGGAAAAAGGAGTTCCTTGAAAAGATTAAAGCTTAAAGATGGCTTCCTGAAAAGTAAACACAGGCAGAAACCCAAGTATTTTTATAGGAAGTGAATTATTAGGAACTGCAACACTCAACTGAACCTTTTACCACAACTTTGTCAGTGGGGAGCCTTTACTGGTTTTGATATAGTCCACCACTGTGGTATCTTACTTGAAAAAAATTAGGGAGCTCGCTTCATAGCGATCATCAGCAACCCACTTCTTACTCCCCAAATTCCTATCTGTTGGCAACCTTACTAAGGACAGCTGTTAATATCACTGAATATGATGCTACACACTAGTGGATGCTTCACAGTGTAATCTACAGCTTCTGTGGCTAGGCAGTGTGACATCTTACTTTGTCACCATAGATTTGTGTAACAACTTGTGTAGGTTAAACAGCAAACCTGAGCCTCTGTCAGCCTGATAATATCTTTGAATGATAAGATATTTGAAATAAATGTATTACAGAGGAAGTCTGTGCAAAAAATAATGAGGTTGTTTTCCTGTTGCACAGACTTTCAATAACTAGAATTCTGGTTCTAAATTTGAAAATATCCATTACACTTCACGTGTTAACATAAATATCCCCACTAATCTGCACTGTCTTGATTGAAATCCTCACTAAACTGCATCTGTGGATTTTTGCTTGACCTTGCAGAAGCTGTAAGCTGTAAATAATAACATCCTCTCTAGCTATTTTGAGCAGCCATATTAGTGTCTTTTTTTTTTTCTTCCTTTTTTTTTTTTTAAATCTCTTCCTCATCCCATCTCATGTATTCTCCTTTTCCTTCTTTCTCAAAATTGACTTCACTTATCAACTATTTATGCTGCTGGTTCACTTTTTCTGGTTAATCCTGCCACACCTCATTCTACATCTCTGCTTATGATCCACCAACAATTCCTTCACCATCACAACTTTAGTCAAATTTCTGATTGCTTCCTTTCCACCAAAGCAAAAAACATCTTTTTGCTTTCTTCTTTCTTTCTCCACTACCTTGGGGATTTTTCACTATTCTTCCTGTCAATCAAATTACTGTCCATTCATCTTTCTTCTAACATATGTAACATGCTATGAAGTTTTGTCATTTGTTTATCCACAGATTTGTAAATTACCCAGTAATACTTTTTCATTCTGACAACAAAACCACTTGCTAATGCATCACTTGTTTTCCATCTTAATTCAGTAGCCTCCACCCCTTTGATTTTTATGATGTCCACACAATACCCTTTTAATTCACACAAATGGATGGATATGGCAGGCATTCAAGCAGCCTCCCTGGGAGAATTCTCTCATATGGCCAGAAGAACAAAAGCAGGCAGCTGTTGAAAAGGTCATCAGGAAATAAAAGCCACAAAAATAGCCCCATCGTTTAACCCATACTAGGTCTACCTTTCAGCCCCTTTGCTACATCTGTGCACACGCCATCAAGCCCAATTTTTTATTACCTTCATGATATGCATAGCTTTTCCCTGATTTCACTGTAATACTCCTTTCTTGTGAGAAGCTGCCTTACACTTATACCTTTACTCTCTAACTAATGGCAGCCTTCCCAATTTGTGACTCTTCTCCCATTCAGTTTTGGCCTTAATCATCACAATTATGAAACCAGTCACTCAAAAATGCTTTTGCCCTAGTACTCAAATAAGTTTCTTATGCCCACGCTGGGTAGAATTTGGTAGGAAAAAAACCCCAGTAAGTTAGACTCTTCATTGTCTCTACCTCATCTTGTTAAAAATTAACTTTTGTCCACAATCATCTTTTTGCATGTCTGAAGACTCCATCCACAGCCTGGCCCAGCTCCTCAGCTGGTATGAACTGCCTTCTTACTTCAATCCAGTTCTCACACACTGGGGCTCTTTCCCCAAGTTAGAACATTATTAATAATAAAACCTTTTACCAAACAAAAAACTAGAGAAAAAAAATAATATTGTACTATAATATTGTACCTTGCCATATGTTCAAGTAGCTTTCCTTGGAGTATTCCATCTCTCTCACATGGACAGAACAATGAGAACAACAAACTGTTGAAAAGGTCATCAAGAAATACAAACATCACAGATGGCATAGGTGAAAGCACTGCAAAAAAGCCGAGTGCCGAAAGAATGTGTAGGAGTATCATTCTCTAATTGGCAGTACTGAGATAGAAAGTGCACTTGTACGCTACCTTCATTAATATTAAAATTACTATTGTAAGGATACCTTACAATGTACTCGCCAACTGGTCCTTTTTCTAATAGAGAGATGAAACAACTGTCGCTGACATTCCATACTGAATGTTTCTCCTTTTCAGTAGGTTTTAAGGAAAACTGAGTAATCCAGTGATGGCAGAGGGGCACAATAACGTCCTGCATAGGGTTCTACGGTTTTGAAGTACATGTCCTGTCCTAAGCAGGAATAAATACATTTCTTGTCTCATGATGTTCAAAGACCCTCCACTCCTTGTTGTGCCTGTTAAAGCAACTCATGAAAGACACACCAGCTTCCTCAGTGACGCTCTTTGGTCATAGGATTCTTCTTACATAATGCAACGACATTGAATCCGATTTCATCACAGTCAAAAGAAGTATATAAGTAAAAATATTCACACACCGTAACTAAATCACAAGGTGAGTACAGACACTTAGAGAGCTGGTTGAAAGTCCAATTTGCTAAAACCAACAGTGTTTTCTGTAAAACTTACGCATTTTCAGAGAGCCTTTAGCCTCAGAAAAATAATAATAATAATTTTAAAAAACCTGAATAAACCCAAACACCACAGAACAACCCCAAACAAAACCCAACCCCCCTCTAACAAAACAATGCTACAATAGGGCAGTACTGGGTACTATCAAAAACCCAACAGTTCTCTGTTCTGAGACATTGTACTGTTTCTCTACACACAGAAACAATTGTGATTGTTAAGACAGAACAATAAAAATTGAAAGAGAGATGTAGAGATTCACAACTACCCAATTAAAGAACATTTTCTTCTATTTACCACTACAGGCAAATGGCAGAGTAAGAGTATGTAAGAGTATGGACAGAGTAGGTACACAAGAGCAATTCTCCACAATTTTTTCCACAAGCTAGACTTGACACAACCATTCCTTTAAGATGATACTAACACTGATATTATAACTCCAAAATTGGCAGGATGTCAGAACAGGCGTAGCATTCTTATCTTTTAAGCCAACAGAAGTTGTTCCAGTAGCTACAGTACCAGAAAACACTGGAAAATACTAGCCCTACCCAAGAGCTCAAAGCAGAGGGACATGTTATAACCTTGGACATGACTCTCCTCCATTCAGAACTGATAATGGAGACTTCTGCACTTCATGGTGCAGTATACTACTGTGCAGAGAAGGAAAAGATGCACTCGGAAGAAAGAACCACAGCATTACCTAAGGACAGACCAAGTTCATTCAGGCTGCCATAACCTAAAATAGGATGGCAATGACTCCTCATACTGGGAGAAAGAATTGCTTAGCCCAGAGACATTCACTGTTTGCAGGAACTAATCACAACAAAATTGTGATGAGTTAACAACCATTTTTTTAGGAAAGCTGTTTAATGCTAATCTACTGCTCATCAGGATTATTTTCTTCAAACTGAAAGCCTAAGAAAGGCTTAGGCCAAAAGGAAAGCCATAAATAAAAATCGGCCTGATTATGCACCAAATCAGAAAGCCTAAGATAAAGCTTTCAAGAAAGTATAGAGAGATAGTCTAACCTTAAGAGCTTGGCTACACAAGGAAATTACTGAAAATAAATTACAACATGAATGTAACACAAACAATTCCTCACTAATTTACCAGGTGGGAATACTAAGGGTTTTGACTTAACACAGTCCATGGAGTATGTTAGGACTGCCAATGAAGTTACTCTCTCCTACTGTTTGCTACAGCCCCCTCCAAAAGACTTGTCAAACCCAATGAAGTTTAACAGCCCACACAACAGCTCTCCTTCCTTACTGCAGACTGGCAGCAAGTTTGGAAAGTTTTCCAAAGTCACTATGGGCCATGCTGTGGCACGGTAAGAACAGAGCCAAGTCTGTCACAAGAGAACTGGGCCTAGTGACTCTGTCAGTCTTACCATTTTTTGCTGCAGCTAATAGCAAGACAATAACTGTATTTTGTTGCAAGGATACCTTTTAATCTATTTGCAACGTGGATTAAGTAAAGGGTACTGTAATTGTGAAATAAGAACAGCCCTCTAAGCATTACATAAAAGCACCCAGAAGCAAAGCTATTGCAGAAGATTATAACAGGATGCAAATTATTTTTATCTTAAAATATGAAGAATACCAGAGAAAAAGAGAGAGTGTAAAATGCCCATATCAGCTAACAAAAAGAAACCAACTGGAAATAACTTTTCCTAATTACTAGATCAAGTCTGTTTAGTATTCATGTGGCCTTTCAGACAGGACATTTTCTGTATATAATACATTGGTCATTGCTCTAGAAGGGCAGGGCTTGCAAAAGTAAAAAAAAACTGGTTTTTTTTAATCTCAAAAGGTGGGGGCTTTTTAACTTCACGCTCCCTGCCTGAAGTTCTGGGACTTGAAAGACAAAAAGCATTTTCTCACATTCACTTTCATTTTCTTTCTCCCCTTCTATTAATAATGAGCAGTTTCAGAAATGTGATTGCACTTTATGCACTTTCTCTGTCTTCACCTTTACACACTTTCACAGAAGCCTTCTATCAGAGCACAGCAATTCATTTAGCACCACCATTAATTGTTTACAAGATCTCTTCCTTTTGACAGAGAGGCTTTCTGAGCTCAAGGGACTACTGCAGTTTCTTAGCCGCACAAGAACTGAAGAGCAAATCTACTTATAAATATGGCTGAAAATCCTGAGGACCATACGTCAAGTGGCATCTCGTAGAATTAGAACACTGTGTTGGGACTGGATTCAGAACAGCATGTGCTTTGAGTAGGGGGAATAGGAAAAGGGCAGAGGAAGACACACAACATTGTGGGAGAGAAATTACAAAAAGGGATGACAGGTATGAATAATAACAAATGAAAACATGAAGTGTTCTTTTCCTTGGAGGTTCAGAGGGAGTTAGGAAGGAGGGACAGGCAAACAAAGTGACAAAACTAACCTTGACCCAAAGAGCTATTCTCCCAACACACAGACAGATGGTTGCCAGTTATCTGGGTCAGGTTTAAAGGCTTATGCTTTGCATTCCAACTGCAGGGTGCCAAAAAGGTTTCTGAGGTGGTCACTCACGATGACGGTGAAAGAGACAGATATTCTGTTGTCTTCAATTGGTACGAACACTCTGCTGTGCAGGATGGTACTATGTTTATTCAGAGATCTGGCCTTCCTGATTTATCACAATTGCACCTAGACTTCAAGCCTCAGGTGGATGCGAATTTTATTTTTAGTATCATCACAGTCTTTCTAAAAGGGATGGGTGGACGCCAGTTGGGTTGGTAGGGAAGAAAAAAAGTAGGGAGAAGATTGGTTCGAATGTAAATTGTTATTGAGAAGAAGGTGGCAGGAAGGGAAGTGAAGGACAAAAGGTCTGGAAAACTGTATTAATGTTAAAGTCTTTTGCCCACCCACAATCTTCCAGATCTGCCATTTGTTTGTACTACCTTAATTATTCTGATATTTTTACTGGAAAAAAGCTTATTTTCCCTGGTTTATTTAGACATTAATCAGACTGAGATTTTTTCCCCTCTGGCTACAGCAGAAAGGCTGATGCAGGAGGATGCTAGCCTTTGCTCTGCTGGCAGCAATACTTGGTGTGCTGTCATTCCTGAGAGAAAGGGTGGTTCTAGCCACTGCTGCTGAAGTGCTTTTGACCTTTCACTGGGGCATGGTCAACATGGTCCAACACTAATTTATACAACACAGTCAGCAATTACAGAAACTACCATCAGGTTAAAGTTGAAAATTCCCATTATACGTCTGTTTTCCAGTGTTTCTAAACACAGAGAAGAGATTTAACGGAAGCTTCCAGGCTATGACTCAGGTGTTTTTTTGATTTTTCATTCCTGAAGTTTTAGAGTCTGATAAAACGATCAGAAAGACAATCAGAAAACTGCAGTGAAATCCTAATCCTCAGTGACATGGGTAGGTGACTAGCCAATGGAACCAGGGTGATACGAGTTTTTGAACATGTACCTAAAAGTTCCCTTGGAATTTTGCAACCTATTAAAAAAGACCCCACCCACCCACCATAAACAATTTAGATGGGAAATTATAGGAGCTGGCAAGTGCTTTTGTTTCTTTGGTCTGCATAAGGATTATCATTAATTATTATCTCCATGTTGGAATCCACACAGAAACTCAAGGTAAATTTCTGAGAAATGTGAAGTTAAGATGCATTACATTTCTGTGTGAACAGGAGAAGGGAAGTCATACAGCAGAATGTTTCACAAGCCATACATCTGGTACAGACTGTTACAGTATTTAAGACTTCTAGATCTCTAACCCAAACTCACAAACTTCCCTGCCATAACTAAAGAGATCAAGAGTGTGCTTTTTAAAATGTACTCTGATTAACATGCCTAACATTTGCACTTTTACTTAAGTCCCCTTAATTAATAGTGTGAGCAAGTTTATAAATCAGAAACTGCCAAAGACCCATTCCAAATGGGAAAAAAAAGGGTCATCAATGAGGTTCACTAAACACTGTAATACTGGTGGGATGCTACAAGATACATGCGTGAAAGTGCTTGGGTGAACAAATGTCCTCTGCTCTTAAACTGTTGAATATGCTGTGTACCCTCAATGGCTTTTTAAACATCACCCCTTGGTGACCTTGGGAAGTTTTAAAGCAAAATAAACACCTACAAACAAACTATTAGCTGTCTTGTGGTCCAGCTGTCTTCCACACTCAGCACTGGAAACACTAAAAGAATTCCACTCCTCATCAGAAAGCAAAAGAAAACCAACAAATATAGTGTAACAGACAGTCCCCTGAATAAAAATATTGCTTAGTCTAAAACCAAGGGAAAAGAATGCATGACAACATTATGAATAGCACACACAGACAGTGAGTCATAGTGGGCAATCTACAGAGGACCACAAATCAACTACAAAGGAAATCAGAGGGCTATCAAGAAATGAAGTATTAGCATGGGAAAAACAAATCACATGGCACCATAAACCTCACCAAAACAAATCCCAAACCAGATAGGGCAGCTGGACTCATCATCCTCCTGTGCACTGTATACCTATGGAAAATGGAAGTAAAAAATATAGTAGAGAAAACTGCAGGTTGCCTGGGCACCATGCGAGTATGGCTTTAGTTTAATGACACAAGGTGCAAGCACATGGCAGATCAGGTTCAGGGTGCTCTTCTTGGTCTGCTATCTCTGAATATTTGTGAAGTTAAACCTGGAGTACTAAGCTAATGTTGCCTATTTGGGGAAGGACTGAAAGTCTAACTCAGGTGATCAGCATCTCGCACACATGGCTTTTTCCACTATCTACATCAGCATGAGTACATTTGTTTGAATAGGTTTTGCTACATAGTGCCACAGCCGCTAAATCCTTCCCTCCCACCCCAGGGGATGCTGCTCTATCCTCATGTCAACGAAGTATTTAAGCAGATTCCTTTGTCTATTTGCATTTTAGGAAATAATTATGAAAATTCCTCAGTTTAGGCATCAGACAACAATGGGACTTAATCAGAGCCCTAAAAATAAGTCTGTATTTCAGTTTCTGCTGGTTATAAGCAGGAGGTTGAAATGGGGACGTGCGTACAGAAAAAATGAAGGCATGGCAGGAAAAGTTTACCCAGCTGTGCTGTACAGTATGTTAAAAAATATATAAAAAAATAAAACCCCAAAAAACCCCAAACACCAAAAAACAAAGGAAGGCTACAATGGTCTGCCTTCTCACATGGAGACAGGGGGAAGCTTTTAGAATGGACAAATTACTTATGTAATAAAATGCCTCTTTACTCACTCAGAAGACAGCCACAGGGGTAAGTTCAGAGGAGGACGGCAGGATGATGTGGGAAGAGGGGAAAATCTCTTTGACACAGAAAAACTTTGTTACATTTCTCCAATGAAAAAATATCAATATGTAATTTCTAGCCTTTTAAAAAACAGACACAGCAAAATGTATCCCCAGCAGTATAAGGCACTGCCCTATTACCCTCCCACTGTACACATTTAAACCAAAGGGCAAATAAATGTTGGCAAACAGAAATGCAATGACTTACAGTATTTTCTTTGCTACAGTAGCTGGGAGGAGAGAAAAATCCCCCAGAAAGATTAAGAAGCAAACATAAAACTGATCTTGAAATTCCTATTTGTTGATGCCCCAGGGCACGTACTTTGTCAACATTATACCTACTTTTGAAAAGTACCTGCCTAGTGGGGCACCGATGCTACTGAAAGCTAGTCTGTTTTCAGATACAGAAACACTGACTCACTTCGCAAAAAAATAATCAAGACTCTCCTAATTAAAACAGGTATTAGACATACAGAAAGTCTTCAGGAAAACATCCTTTGAAAAATACTATTTAATTTGGAGGGACACTATCCAAAAGTGAAGGAAAATTAATGTTTTTAAAAGGACCCGAATTTTAACCCCAGAAATTACTCCTTATTTTGTAAGTGGTCTAAACTGCAGATTGGAAATCAGGAGGAGAAAGATTAAACTCTGTTCATCTGCAAACTAGATTACTGTTTTAAGGGTTCCCTTTTCCTTTCACCTCAAAAATTTTAGCATTCGCTAGCTAAATATTTTATCTGTGGCACATATGCAGGCTGGAATAATAATATTCTTAATGGACATAAGATGTTCTCACTGGCATAATTGTTAATTCTTAGGGAAACTTTCCTAAGATTACCTTACCTCCTGCCTATTACTGTTCTAGCAGTACCTAGCAGGAGGGGGTCTTTTGTTTGATATTTACTAATTGTGCTTATTTCAGACACATTTGATTATTAGCAAGGATGCTGAGGTTCTGCTTGCACTTTAAATTTGCAAGTTTACTGTAAAATGCCAGGCACATTGAGATGAATCAAACTCATCTAAGCATGAATGAAATGTAGTGAGAAAGTCCCTTCTGGCATCATTTTTGGGATTGGTAATTTGAGAAATTGTGGTGATGCAAGGGAACAGCATGAGAAAGCCATTTCCTTCCCCTTTGTCCAGTCTAAATGCAAATCTGAACTTTCTTGGCAGTTCATTTGCATATTAATGCATATAGTATTCCACTCCAGAGATCACTTCAGATTTTCTAAATTAAGTTGGGTGGGTGGGCTGAGGGAAAGGGGTCATTTTTATCATGCTAGCAAAATATTCTTAGATACTTTACCAAAAACACAGAGAGCAGACAATTATTTTACTTGCCCTACCTCTATTTCAATTTGCCAACTGGACCACTGAGGAGATGCAAAGGATAAAAGGCAATGGTTGACCAGAAGGAGGGAAATGCTTCGTGTCACTGAAGAACAAACACAATGAAATTAAGAAAGGGTAAGAGAGCACACCAGTCTAATTAGCATTTCTTCCTAGTAGCTTGGGAAATGTCAGCCACCAGTTGGTGGCAAAATAAAGATGTAATGTGAGTAATAATGAATTAAATTGTGGCTATTTGCATTGAAATGTTAAGATAATGATCTGAAATTACTGTTGTAAATATTCCCCTTGACAGTTGAAAATTGGACTTAAAGCTAATAGTACTTTGGATGAACTTTAAGCCATGAAATCACTTTACACTCCTTTTGGCTATGACAGTGAGTTTCAGAAAGTTAATTTACTTCTGTTTTGTTCAAGCTGTTTGGTAATTGATGCATACATCATGGAGGTTTTAATGAACAACTACAGGGACTATTTACCCTATTCACTAAGTATAACCAAAACACTTGATTACTACTCCTGAGCCGAATAAACCAACAGAGTCAAGCACAACAAATATTTTTGGCTGGGGACTGGAGGCGGCAAGATCAGTAAGGATCTGTTTAAATGCAAAGTAAAAGGGAACATTTTCAGAAAATGCTTTAACATTTCAGATACACCTTCTTGCATTAGCTGCAATTTATAGTTTTGTTGTTAGCATTACGAATCGCTTAGGGAGAATTTACGTCTGTATGTCTACAAACTAGTACTGTCAGAGTAAGGTTAGCTGACAAAATGGAAAAGCAGCCGACATCTTCACATATGCTGAGTAAATAGCTTCCCAGTAATAATGCATTTAAAATTAGGGTTTATTTCCAGACTACAGAGTCTAATTACATTGTAACATTATTTTTGCCACAAGGCATGTTTTTATTTAAATACAGATGATGTAAAAGCTTTAAGATGACAAAGAATTATGTCATGTTCACAAAAAGTAGTTTTGCAGTTAAAAGAAATGGTAAAGACTTTTAAAGAGCAATGAGACTTCTGAGCATCTAAACTGAGATTTCTTAGATCTCTTTGATGGCTGTTGCCTTCAGAGTACTCACCTCCTGGAGGTGTCCTGCAATGGGCAGTGAAAAATGGATGCACTTCAAACATTCACAATTTTTTCAGATGCAACTTACACGGCTGATGTCATTCAGACTAATAAATCTATATTCAGTATACCAATTCCCCAAATTTGTATGAATAGTCAAAACTGCTTTTTCACACTCCCCCAGAAGTCTGCCCTAGCCTCAGGCCTGCCTCTTCGCAGCTGCCAGTAGTTACAGCTCGTCATGAACTTTCAAGAGAGGGGTCTATAGGCCCCAGTCTCAAAATCTCCTGAAGTCCGACAGTTGTTTGTTTTCATGCATGGACCCTAGCATCGAATTATTGAGTCAAACTACCTTCCCCTATTTACATGGATCAGCCACTTTGTTGATCATCCTTCCCTTAAGTTATTAGAGATATATGTTATATATATATGAAAAAAATATAGAAAAATACAAGCTAGCCATTGTTAGTACTTTAAATGGTTTTATAAAGAAAAAAAAGACCCTGTATTCTGGCGATACGCAGCTTACGGTGCTTCAGGTGTTAGCTGCTAGCTCTTTTCCTAGATCTGTGCAGCTTCTGCACAGTGTTCTTAACTGGGTTACCAGAGACCAGGTGAAAAATAAACTCTATTGAATCATCTTGCATTTCATATGTGCTATGTTATATTTAGGGATGTAACTAAGCAGAAATACTGTCATTGCATTTGTCATGCATTACCCTACTGCAGGAACAGTTAAAAAACATTTTATTTTCCAGTTCACATTCAGAGTCAAGTGAGTCACTGTGTTTCTAGTCCTCCTAAGATTTCATATTTTAGTTCTACTGTATCCCTACAGAAATGTCATTGTTTAGGCAGCACAAAAACCTTACCAATGAACAAATATTTCCTATTTGCTACGTCCGATGCTGTGCATCCAGGACTGGATATAAAGCTGCACAGGCTACAGCCTGAAGGAGTTAAGCAAGAAGAATTCAAGGTATCTTGGAAAAATACTGCAAGAATACACTGGTATTCCCACTAGCAGGAAAGCACTAAGCACCCTGGGGCACTTCTCTCAAACTGTGAAAGCCTAAAATGGCATACAACATACAACCAGAAACTCAGAAGCTAGAAATATAGTATTGACAATGTGAAAATTTTAAGGTACGGTGTAACACATTTCATACAGGCTCTAGGTTTCACCTTTGTATTATGGGTATGTTTCTGCGACGCAAATCTGTATAAAGCATGGATGAATTTGAGACTTCTGTAAGTGACCTTTCCTGAAGCAGAGTTATTCAGAGATAGAACCTAAATGAGAGCTATCTGGGGATTTGGTCTAAAGTGACATGGAATGCAGACAGCTGAATGAGAAATTGGGGTAGAGAAGATTCTGCCTTGGAGCCATCTGCCCTGCTAGTCTCCTTCACTTCCTCTACCTCCTGCTCATCATCTCAGTTGCTGCTTCTACATACATCTCCATCATAGAGATGCATAGAAAAGACATGCCAAGTAGCTGCATATCTACTTACAGCTTTGATGTGGCAAGCAAAATGCTTATGTGACAGACTTGCTAAAGATCTGACTTTTGTCAGCGCTGTGTTTATATTTATATATTTGATCAGAAAAACAAAGATGGGAAATGCTATAAATGTGAATACAAGTTTGATCATACACTCTTAAAACTCCTGACTTTCCCGTTTTGCCTCAGCATTAACAGCTTTGGACATTTGGCTACGTGGATTTTTAAGGGTGTGGGGGAGGAGGGGACAGTGTGGGGGAAAGAAGGTTGTTTCTTGTTTACAGTGTTACTATTTAAACAGTGACAGTTAAATTTTGAAAAGCACCTTCCTTTCAGGTCAACAAAACGGCTGCAAGCCAAGTTCCCATCTGTGCTTAACTTCTATTTGCTGGCTGGAGACAGTTTTCTACCAGGCCTGTTTAAAAAGAAAGCACTGAGCGTGATAGCTCTCTGCTAGCATGTGTCTAAATGTAAGTTTGGTAACTATGATACCTCAAAAGTTTATTCACAGTGATGTAATATATCCCATATTCTAACACTGCCCACAAACAAGAAGTAAAGCCTTACTGGTAAAAGTCAGGATACTCGAGTTGCACTGCAATCATTTACTAAATAAATCCCAAAGCTTTCCAAAGAATGCAGCTCTGAGGTGTCCGAGGATACATAAAAGAAAAAGTTTCTTATGAAACTGAACATATTTCCTTCTCCCCTTCACTGCTTCACTCCCACATATATGCTCCAGCTAAACGAACTGATGACTTCCAAGTCCTGTCCTTTCTCTTTGTGAAGGAATACCAAATATTTCATCAAAACATTCTTAAAATTTCTACATTACTATACTACTATTCTGAGGCCAGTTCTTACTGTACAAAGAGACACTATTCCACAAGAGAGACCCCCCGTGTGGTTAACAAGATCCTGAGACATGAAGTTGTTTTAATCTACAGACAAAGCCTCAGCTTTCAGTTCTCTTGATCCCAAAGCTTAAAGTCCTGAGACTTGAGAAATGTAGCTGAGGAATCATGGAAGCTTCCTTACTCAGTCCTACATAAGCAGACAGATCTAGAGCTACTATGGCAAATTTCCCACTTCCACCTTCATTCTGTTATGCTTTTCCAGCAGACATTGTACTTCAGTGGAAATCAGGCATAATTTAATCAAGTCTCTGGTGAACTAAGCGTATCACCAAGGCATATAAAATTTTGAAAACAAAAATTGGTTTCAATCTGATATGGAAAAATGCCTCCTTTTTCCTTCCTCATCCCCTTGTGCGTATTACCACAAACAAACCAGCTAAAGAAATGTATGATCTCTGGTTCATCTGTAGGTCCTGTCGCTTCTCCCCAGAATGGAACTGTAGCCATGCAAGTATCAGTACTTTTGTAGGTGTGGCCCTGCATCTCTGGGAACTGGGAAGAACTTCTTTGCTAATTGGTGTTGAAAGTGAAGTCAGAAAGGCATTTCAGAATTTGGGGTGACAACACTACAGCAGACCTAAAAGACACAGAAAATTGTTCACGAGAGAATGCCACAGTGTGTCCATTGCAAAACACACAGCAACAAAGTAAGAAACAAAGCAGAACAAGAGATGACAAGGAGAGGTTGATGGGACATTCTAGAAGGCTGAAGACAGGTTGCCTGAAATGTTGACCTATTCGATATATAGGTCAGCCTGCCATATGTAACGAACTGTTGCAGTATGTTGTAAAACTGCTGCAAGAAACCACTGCTATAGCTTTATCTCTTTCCTATTAGGAGTAAAGGTCACAGGCACAAGCTCCTTCTGTTGCTCTTGGCTGTTCTGAATGAAGGCCATGGAAAGAACCCATTACAGAACAGAAGTGAATTGCTCCAGGTTCCTAAGTTGCATTGCCAGTGGGGAGGCACATTGCTAATAAAAATGTTCTGGTAGTAAATAATTTAATTTCTTGGCTGCTCCTACCCTCATTTTCAGATGGAAGTTGATATTTTAAGAGTTTTAAAATTTGGCTATGATCAGGAACTGAATTTAGTTGTTTGAAAAGCAGCTGTTTCAAACAGCTTTGTTTCTTCTTTAGCCTCAGCAGAGCTTGAAATCAGCTGCTGATAGAGGTACAAGTTTACAGTCCTCTGGTTTTTGTTTTTTGTTTGGTTTTTTTTTTTCTTATTTTAAATAAATTACAGTGAAGTGTCCTTTCTCATTAGCATGCTGTTTCATCAGTCTTGCTAGGACTTGCTACAGAAGGACCACCTATAGGTCTGTTAACTCATGTGGGAGCCTGGGTTCTACCTGTGCTGCTCTCTGCTGAGCAGTTTTAGGAAACCATTCTCCTGTGCTTCTGTGCCTACTCCTGTTTCAGGCCATCAGCTCTTTAGGGAAGAGATTTGCAAAAATTTTTCCTGTTTTCTGAAAACCTGTCTAAAAAAGAATGTATCTAACATTAGGTACTGTTATTATTTTTTTATTTTTTATGCTATTTATATCATATAATTAATCCATTTTGGTTCCCAATTACTATGCTAATCGAGGGGATGGGGCCTGGACCATAAGCAACTCATTAGGTTTATTATAACTTTTGGGTATATCCAAACATCAACTTACTTGTCCTTTCTTTTACCTTCCCTTAGAGACTTCATGTTTTAGTTACAGAACATTGTGCCCCATCTTGGATCTGCGAGGTATTAGCCAGCTTACACAAGAGTTCTCTATGATCACCCCCTACCACTAAACTGCTCCAGCTTCAAGCTGCTCTCTAATTTGTTGGATTAAGAATCTAGATGTAAAGAATACTTCTTAGCTGTACTTGCTGTATCTTTGTGATGGCTGAAAATCATGCGTTATTACTGCCGTCAGAATGTTACTTTCAAATATTCATGGAACTGCTTTTTTTTCTTTTTGTCTTGTCCAATAGCTGAGATTGATAGATTTTAACTGTCCTGCTTATTGATCTTACAACATCAGCCTGGTTTATTGACTGTTTTCATTTTAAAGGGGCTTATGTACTTTATAAAATTAAGGTAAATTAGTACATTTCTTGCACTTTATAAAATCTTCAGAGGCCAAACATTGCCACAAAAAAAAGTGCTTACAATCTACCAAGACGATTACTTTGAATATGAAAGAGTTTAGGAGATGCGTAGAGGTTTTAATGAGCTGCACATAATAGGACCCTCTACATCATAAAATAAGATTCATAAAAGCAGGCTATATTAAGAAAAACAAAGCTTAAGTAAACATATAAAAATAGTTTATTGTATTTTCTTCATGGCACAGTTTGTTACTTGCTACCAATTCTAACATAAAAATCGATTTGTGTGACTAAAGAAGATCACTTATGCACTTCAATGTAGGCATCCCACAGCTAACCTATTTTCCCAAAGTGACATAAAAAATTAGTAAAAGGAAATCAAGCAGTTTCGTGACACCATGCAGAGGAACAAGTGTTTCTCACACGTTTAACAAAATTAATGAGACTGGCAAAAATCTACTGCTTAAGAACTGATTCTTAGGTTTGCAAAGCATATTGTGATTTTCTTACTTTTTATGCTAACATAAGTATTTCCTGTTTTGCTGTTTCCAAAACCATTAATACCATCATCAACAGTGGGTGGCAGGAAGTGGAAGAATCTCATCTAAGTCATTCCATACCCATCTTTTTCTTCATGACTAGCATTCCATTAGGTGTCAGAGATAATACTTTACATGTAATCAAAAGAAGGTAGTTATTAATCCTGAAAAGTAGAGAATTGGGTCATTCTTTACTTTTGTTAAAAACATGATGTGATTAAAAAAGCTTGTAGGTTTCTCTGAAAAAGCTGTTACATTTTTCAGAGAAGTCTGACTAGATAAAGAAAAAAAGGAACAACAGGAAAAAGATAAAAAAAGAATTTAAAAGATATTTAAACTCTAAGTTATGAAACCAATGGAAAACCTTTTCAATTCCAACTTTGTCTTAGCCTTTGGTTTGGATGAAAGTATGTTGAAGTTCTTACAGTACCTGACTTTGAATCAGAGTTCTGAGATTCTATTTCCATCTCTGCTACAATTTTGCTCTGCATTTTCAAACACAGTGTTTCCATTTCTGTGCTTAAAGTAGGAAGGAAATTTACCAATAATGTAAACTCTGTCAATTTACAAAGTATCTTAGAACACAAAAATATGAGCAGTGACTTGTGGTACTTAGGGTATCAGGATGCAGTTATACTCTGCAATACACCACCATTTTTAATTTGTTGGACTGACCTAGAGATACATATGATTACTACAGTAATAGAGTGACTCAGTTATTTAAACATGTACAACTTGCCTATTTTGTATGATAAAGAATGATAAATTCAGAATTTCTGCCTCAGATAATTATAGACCGTGCAGTCAGCCTCCAGTAAGCTGTTGATGGGCATATACAATCCCCCAACTGTTCGGAACTGTGCCTGTATGCTTTGTAACAATTGTTTTGGCTGATAGCATTCAGATTTTACTTCAGAACATATTATTATACAAGAACAAATAAAAGGCTAAATATTTTAGCAACTCCTTCTTTGCACTTTAAACAATAAACTCTTTTGCATTATTGCAGACGTATGTTGGCTTTTTGGGAAATACAGTGTAAGTACACATAAACTCTGTTATCTACCATACATTCATGATTAAAGCTTCCAAGCAGATGGTAAAGTACAAATATAACTACAAATAATACCTAGGATCTCCCTTGATTTCAAATAGCTGCTTGAAAACACAACCAAGGTCTTTACTAAGTTATAGCCTCTTATTTTCTTCTCAGGTGACAAGCTCTTAACAGTACTTCAAGAAAGTGCGAGGAGTTTGAGACCTCTGAAAAAAAATAGTAATTCTGAAAATTAAATGTAGAGTAACATTAATAAAGTAAGCCCTTCTCACATTTCTTTGCTTGCATGCTTTCAATAAAAGTTCACAGAAGACAAGATCAACACCCATCAAGTCCAATACTGTATTTCTACTGCACTCCTTTCTGGTTCTTCATTTAAAATTTTAGATCCTTTGAACTTCACCCTCTTTCCTTTCTTTCATGTCTCGCTCCCCTTCCCTAGACAAGTTGTTTTCAGTTTCTGTATCCCTACCTTCTCCTGGAAGGCTGATAATTTTCCTTTCACAGCACAACAGATGAAACTTGGTAGTATCCAGTAAGACCCACACTGGATTTCAGAAAGAGGATAAACACAAAATAATCATTTATAGATATATCCTCCCAGCCTCCAATTATCAGCAGTTAGTGGTCTTAATATAAAACCCGATTCAGAGGTTCTACAGCCCTGATGGACTTTTCCTTTATGAAATTGTCCAACCCCCATTTATACTCTCTGCCTCCACAACAACCTGTGGCAATGAGTTCCACAATTTCAGTATTGCTGAGCAAAAGTACAGCTCACAAACATAGATGTATTACTCATTTTAGTGCAGTTTCTATGCTTGTCACAGTTCAGGACTGTGTCCTTAAATGCTTATGGGATATGCACATTAGCCTGACTTTATAATCTAAGACGTGCAAATTGGTCTTTATATCAATGTAAAACCTATTAAGTCAATGAAGTTTCACATGGACGTATGGTCTGCCCACACAGATTGAATTACAGGTTGAGGGGCTGTAATTGTAGCAAACAGCACATAATTACCAGAATGACACTTTCTTTGTTACCTCTGAACACTGAGAGTATTTCCCATACTAAAAAGGTTATTCACAAAGGTAGTACAGCTCCTTTACAAATAAAATGAAAAGCTACAAGAAAGCCATAGCCTATTTTTAATACTCCATTTATCATGAAATGAGAGAGAAGTCAAAACTTCAAATTAGTAAAATAAGGTAAAAATGTATATGAAACTTCAGTAGTGTCTGGTAGTTGCATTGTGCAATTGTACTCATCAAAAGCCACCCTGACAGCTTTTTCATACTAAGTTGAAGGAAAGTATAATTATTTGTTTATATTTGGAAGTTCTAAGAATTCTGTGTACATATTTCATTTGACTGTATCACAAAAGAATAATTTATTGCAACTACCTAACAAAAAGCTCCCAATCCTAGCTGTTTCAGTTCCTCACTCATTTCCTTCAGAATGTCTTTTTTATATTGCTGTAAGATTTCATCTCGCCAGCCCTGTGTTGTAAACTTCTAGACTGTAACAAACCTCAGCCTCAGAAATGTCAAACACAATGGAAAATGGAAATCACCATAGAGTAAGCTTGTCTCAGAGCTCCTTTTAAGCCTCACTCACTCTGGCTCCTGGGTCACTGCCTGAGCTGAATATGCAAACTTACCACTACCACCCACGCTGTTGTTGATTCTCTGTGCTATATTACTAGAGTGAAATTCACAGGGAAAAAAGCATCCATCCAAATCTCCCCCTTCTCTCCTCCTTTCCACCTGCTTCCTTTAACAAGGATGTAGCACAGGAGCTCTAAATACATAAAAACAGTTACATTTTGAACAATGCCCATTTTTCTTAACCTTCACCATAAGAACACTTGCTAAGGACTTATGTGAAAACCAAGGGTTTTAAAGAATGTACCAGTATGTTACAAAAAGTCTACAGGGTTGATCTGGGAATACATTATTTTTTTAATTTAAGGATTACACTGACTATAAGTCAGAGAACGAGAGGGTCCGTGTCTTTAGACTTGCTATGTTATGACATAAATATAGATTATGATACATGTCTTAATATTTGCTTTGATGGTAAAGGAAAATTCTAAGAACTCTAAGAACGAAGATTTTGGTTTTGCTCAGTTGATTTGCTCAGTCAGCTTTAGCAGTCAGGTGAACAGACTTTTCCTTACAGTCCCATCATAGCCTGGCTGGGGCAGGCAGCAGATAAGGGAAGGAAAATATTTTCCTTTCAGGCTAAGCTGCTTCTAGAGGAAAGAAGGCAGGATCAACCTTTTGGTAACTGTAAAACAAGAATTAAAAAAGCAGCTTTTCAAAAGAACCTCTCTATTTCCTCAGTGCTTTTTCAAGATGTGTGTGGCCTCAGTGTCTGTCCCAACACTGACAAACACACAGAAACGGAGGAAGCTGATGCACTAGAGAAATCAAACTGAGATACAGACAAGCAGAACAAGGTGATTATAACAGGCACTCTGATGTTACATTAAGCTATTGTCTCATAGACCTAAAAGAAGTTTGATTTTTATTTCCACGCTAGACTGTGTGATACTTTTTGTTTGCTTGCTCTGGTAACCCTAAGGCAAGTTCAAGCACTTAGAGAAATGTTCCTTTAAAAAACAATTTAGTTCAGCTGTTTTCCAGCAGATCTTATTCTAACAAGCAGTTAAGACCAGGTACTTTAGTGGTGTGACATTGTTCCAGTGAAGTTAAGAGAACTAAAATGATTTAAGACCCAAGCTGAGGAGCTGGCTCCACACATGTAGTTATCATTGAACTACAGGCAGACAAACAACGACTAGCTGTTTGAAGTATATGGAGTCCTACTGGTTCCTCATGACTGCATGCATGCATTTACACACTTTCTGACACAAGTTTAACTTGGTCAAGACAATGGTTAACATAATTTCAGTGTGCACAGTCATACATTACAGATAGATGTGTCCTGCTGTACAATAAGCAGCTCTCTAACAGTGACTGGCACAGGAACAATTAATTCTGACATGCAAGGTTTTCTCACAGTGTGTGGGCTCTTTTAAATTATTGATAGTGATTTGGAGAATACAGAGCCATGAAAAAAGAGTGCAGCTGTTTTAGTTGCTTTTTTATGGTTAAAAAAGACAAGCAAATTATATGTCTTAGCTGACAGGCCATGAAGATTAAAGGTAATTTACCTTCCTCAAACCTAAGCTTGTAAAAAATATTAAACAACTGATATCATTCTCTGAAATCAAAGAACAATGAAAGTACCTGGAACCCTGCTGATTAAGAATACTGACTTCCCAGAACAAAAATTAAAAACTATAATTTGAATCAGATTGTGCTTTTAATAATGCTCATGTGTGAATTTCATATCCAACTTCAGCAGTTCTCCAGACCAGCTAAGGTCCCCAGTGGTACAGGCAATCAGGAATACACCAGCATTGTGGCAGCCATGATAGTGTCATACAAACACATACCCGATTGATATGACTTTTGTGATTAAAAAATAAAGTATATGTTTTTAATTGGCTTTATTTTAATCAGAAAACTGTATCTAGCAAAGTGTATTAAATGACATCTATAAGGAAAAAAATTAAAACCTTACTACTTTGGTAGGTATTATGCGAAGTTTAGAGTTTATGGCCAATGAGTTATAAGCAGAGAACCCCCCTGAAAAATACTTAATCTAGTACAATCCAGTTATTTCTTTAAAAGATCTCAGTGTATTACTTTTGGTAATACTCTAGTAAGCTGATTATAGCATGAAAATCCATTTGGTTGAAATCAAAACCTTATCATCATCATCAGGGAATGCAAGGCTATATTAACCTGCATTTTATTTTTCTTTATAAAGACTGCCAAAAAGATGGACTAACAGCTTTTGCAGACTTTTATTGCCTTTTAGGGCAAATACCTCTGTATTAATTTTCACCTGATCTTTGTAAGACTAGAGATAAACTGGTTGACTTTCATAAAATATCTTAATAAGCAGGTATTTGTCTAGAGAGGGGTATAGGAGAAAAAGACAAAGTTTGGTGCAGTGAGTTGAACCAAAGCCTCCCATTTCCCAGGAAAATTCAAGAAGCTCCTGGTGCCTGTTGTCTACTCCTAGTGCTAGTGGTAATAACAGAGCTTACTGAAAAGTATGAAAGGATTTAGCATTATTGTGATGCTCAAGTTAAAATAAAATGCTTTGTGTAGATTTTCATGGAAATTGCATTAGCAATGCCTAGCACTGTTTAACCAACTTCCAGCACTAATATGAAACAAACCCCCCAAAATAATGCTGTGTGTCTCATGCAAATCAAGTTCTTCCCCAAGGTGGCTAAACTTAGCAAAGAATGATCCACTGAATATGAGATGTTCACAAGTCTGCAGATATTGTTGCTATGTACCCACTTAAACTATTAGGTTGGTAACTGTCTTTAGTATTAAGAGTGCATTGTTTTTAATCGATATGCTTCTGGGACTGAGCTTTTATGGAGGAGTAATTCTGGTAGAGCACCTGACAGATGGAGATCATCTCATCTATGCAGCTGAGAAAGAGAACTACCCACAGCTGAAATATCAGGCTGCAGATGAAATCGTTGTCACACAAAACAATAGCAACAACAGTTACTATTTAAAACTCTGCCTATAAGGTGGGAAGCTGGTGCTGGACTATGACTATACACATGATCAGCTATGGCTCAGCTATATGTAATACCTTGCCAGACTTTATCATTGATCACTTCTGATCATGTGACAATAACCTAATGTGTCAAGGGAAGTATACTGCAATGCAAATTATTTTTCACCATCTGTTTATTGCATAAATATTTTTACTCCCCCATTAGTTACCATCTGCAGGATGATTCCAGTCAGTTTATAAAACTTTATGTCAAAAAGCAAACAGTGCAATAGAGCCAATTCACCATCACTAACCTCTTTGCAATATCCATACCTAATTAATGACAACTGTTCTAAAGACACAACTCTATCAGTTCCTAAATCAAATCAATTAATTGTAAATGGAATTACAAATTTTTATTTAGTAATTTAGATGTCTAAATTATAAAAGTCAGACATGCTGTTAAGCACAGGTCAGTTTCACACCAGGTTTCTACTATATATGGTTTTAAGAAATTAGTAACGTTATTTACATAATTGAACAATGACTCTAACAAACTGAAGAAAAAAAGAGAGTTGCACCACAGAACTGCCAAAAAGTATTTGCTTACCATTAACATAAAAAAAAAAAAAAAAAAAGATATATCACTGCCTTAAATGTAACCGCATGTATTTTAGAAGGTTGATTCAGAATCCGCCTTTGAGAAGGCAAAGTATCTGGACTTACTGCTTATTTTCTTAGTATATTTTTTCCCAGAACTTTTAGCTAATCAACATCTTTATTTCACTGCTATTAGTTAAAGGCATGGTTATTTATGCCTGAAATAATTTTAAAATTAAAACATTAAAGTTTTAATATTTTGATCATAACAAAACCTACCATTTTATTTAACCCAACATGCTCTGTATTCTGTTTGGTAGGAAATACTGAAAAAATGTTCTTTTTCAGAACAGAAGATTCTTATCTACCACCTCTCTCATGCAGATACCAACATGATTGTCCCACAAGCTTTACAAAGGAGATTTACGTAAATGATTCATAACAAAGATCAGGAATCTATAGGTGTCAGGAACATAACTTTAGCAGTATTACAGCAGCACCAAACAAATTATTAAAAGATGCATGATATGCATCCACGATAATATGTATAAATTCCTATATAGTACAGCATTAGCTACATCTCTACTTCAGTGCAGAAATACTGGTGAAATAGATGCTGGCTTGCTAACTGTTCCTGTCAGTGAGGTGCAGTTTTTGTAGAAGCTTAACCCTCAGTAATGCAGACAGAACCCAGACCAAAATTTGAGCACTCAGCATGCACTGTTTTCATGAAGGGGACATGCAGTTTCTCCCTACTCTAACTGAAGCTTTGCTATAATCATAACATATCATCCTGACTACGTCAGATTAGCATATTTTGTAGTACATGGAGTACATGCCAGTTCATGCTGTCCACTCTGGAAAGAAGCACTTGCAGCCTGCCTACCTGTGCTAACAATTAAAAGATAGTAAATTCCATCACAAAACCATTTTTTGCAGCATTCAAGTAAAGAATCTCAATGATGAGTGTGCAATGCTTCACACCTATAACCCCTCCTTGTATTTCATACCCACAGATTACTTACTGATTCTGCTTCATAAATATTTAGGAAATCTTGTCCTTCTTGCAGGTGCACATCTATTTAGTTGTCGGCGTTTCTGAGGCGCACATACAGCAGCAAGGCTGTGATCTTGTAAAGTACTGTCTACCTTCCTGTTTCTTCATGTCATTTCCCAAGTACCTTTTCCCTCCTTTGTTCCCTACTGCTCCTCTCACAGAGCAGAAAATGGGAGAATATTGCATGTAAATTCAATCCTCACTATAAACAAACAGCACACACAAATTGGGCAAGTACATACCAGTTCTCTAACACAGTTGTGACTCACATGTAGAAATTCACCATTCCAACACTTGCCTCTGGATATTTAACCTTCAAAGTATGTCTGTCTGTATGTTTGTGTATACACACACACATAAACACACACACTTTATATTTTTTAAAAAACTATATATGTAGTTTTTAAAGAATCACTAAGAGATCCAAATAGAAGACTGATCCATATTGAAAAGTAATGCAAACACATAATGTGTATTTACACCTTGACCAAAGAATGAGTAGTTTGCAGATATACACTAAATGACTCCGAGGATCTTTACAGCTAGCTATGTAGGAAAAAAAGATAATCCTATACTTAAATTATTTAAAAGACTGTAACACTGGCATATTTACCAGAACACTCTCTGGAACAGTTGTACCCATTTTAAAGCCAACAGTCACGTGAAAACAGCAAGCAGATTTACATTTTTTTAAAGGTCTGAAAGGGCCACTGGTTCAGTTGTTCTTTAACTACGTCTGCCATTTGCCACTGACAGACCCAACCCTTAACAAACAGAATGAGAAAGGTGAGGGTGACTCTTTTATCCAGCCGACATCTGGATTTACTATTAAGTGCATTTTAAATGAGGAAAAAGTAGGTTTTAAAAGAGATAGTACTGTAAAGCACGTATAGACAGTACAAGATATTGAAGTACAAGTGACCAAGGGAAACAAACACTAAAATGATAATCTCCACATCTCATGGAGGCTCATTAACCAGAAAGCTGAATGCTGGAAAGTTCTCACATTCTCTGTAGGTCATGAATTGAAAGGTGATTGGATAATGAGGGAAGATGCAAACCAGAGTTAAAAGAAATAAGGAAAATTGGACTTCAGAGGGACCGAGAAATAGACATTTTGCAGTAGAAGGAAAAAAAGTAGCAATTTAATGTACCACAGCAATTAGTTTTGTTCATAACGAAGAAATACATCATATCTGAAATCTGGATCAAAAAATCACTTAACCACCTCTGTAAGTCCAAGTCTAAAAGCCTCACAATTTCACTGGGACCTTTTTAACAAAAAAGAATGAAAATCTGAGTAAGTCCACAAAAAGATTTTTTAACTCTTTTCCTACCTAGCCTGCTTTTTCTTCCATATACTGCTGGAATACATGGCTTTTACTTATTTCATTGAATTCACCAATATTCAACAACTCCTTGGAGCAGTGTCATGCACTTTAAATATCATGTTCTTGAAGATGTCAAGGGAAGTCCATGAAAACATATTTTCTGTTCTATGAATGGTTTCAGAAACTAAGATTAATCATAATGTATAGCACTACTATATAAAAAAAAAAAGAAAAAAGTCTAATATACATGGCCATACATGCCCAGGAAATTTCTTCAGCTAAATTAGTAATAATCTGTAACATGATTATTAAGTGGCCAAAATATTCTTGCTATTTTCTTCAAAATGCATACACAAGACTACAGCCACTACCAGCATTCTGATTAACATGGTTCATGAGCAAAACAAGGCCAGAAGAAAAACAGACTGTGGCTTAAACAAAATAACGTATAAATATATATTCCCCCCGCTTCTTGAAAATGTTAACTTTTCCTCCATAAGCTCTTCAAATCCCTTTTTGCATTACCAGCTTACTCTAAGAGACTGATTAGTTAAGGTTTTGACAATATTGTATATATATAGTTCTTCTCTTCGCAATTTCCTAAGTTCTCCATGTAGTAGGGAAACCAATTGTTAACAGCTTGTAGTTTACCATTATATAACTGCTAAATTTCAACTTCCTTACTGGAAATTCCTGCCTGAAAACAACAGTTTGACTTACAAATAAACAATTCTCCAAGCGAGTTTGGCGTTGGGGTGGAAGAGTATTTTATTTTAACTGATTTCTACTTGTTGTTGAAACAATTTCTTTGTACTAAATCTACTTTTGAGGGAATCATATTGAGGATGAATAGAGGATTGTGATAATGTTATTCTTCTGGCCTTGAAAGACTATTTAAATCTTTTCTGCAACACGATACAGGCCAAATTGAATTGGATAGCATGCAAGGGGATTACCACGTGGTATCCACACATCATCCCATTAATCACACTCTAACCTTTCAAGCTGTTCAGCACCCTCTTCTCACACATTATAGCCAGATTTTGAGTAGAGCGAAGGAAAAGAAACCAGATGGAACTCGGTGGTTTTCTGCTTTTTCACTACACAGTGATTTTATCTCCTCAAATGTTTTAAAGCTTTCAAAGATGGCAATCATACATCTCCAAAAGTGTGTATACAGAAAGCTGTTGGTACACTGAATTTATTAGACCTATAGCCATTAAACATCAAGCTCTTTGCCCTGAGAGTTGAATTAAGCACCTGGTATAAAGCAGCCTCTACACTTGTCTGTTTGGCATAGAGAGAATTTGGCAATTTGTTGTTCTATAAAGATGGCTATTAGGTTGAGCGGGGAAGCTACTTTGAGTTGATCAGTAGGAAGCGGGAACCCGAGTCATCCAAAGCTGCACCTTCCCTGAAACAGGTCTATCAGATTACCACTCTCTGCAGTTTTCTTAAAACCTGAGAAATAAACTCAGGACAACAACCACAAACCCAAAGCCTCAAAACTCCTTTTTGAGCCATTAAGTAAAAAAAAAAAAAACCACCGAAAATCAACTTTTACCTGGCGTAGCTACAGAGCGGCCTGCAGTGGCAGCAGGAGCAGCGCCCCGGCTGGGGCGGCAGGTCCCCTCAGGGGCGCAGGAGACCCAGCTCCCTCACGCCAAAACTTGCCTGTAGGGCTGCTCCGCTACCCACAGCGGCGCAAGGTGCTCTGCCTGCCAGGCGACAGCCAGCGGCACCCTCTCCCACTACCACTTCAGGACACGGCAAGCTAGAGCCATCTTCTCCTCCATCAACCTCATCCTCCTCAGCAAACCGGGAGAACGCAGGCACTTCAACAATTTAACCAGCAACTACACCCACAGCTCTCACCTTACTCAACATCTCCTCCTGTTCTGAAGACAATGCCAAGCGCCGTGTTTAAAAGGAAAACCAGATACCCGCTTACGCGAGGCTTTTCCGCAAAGGAACCGCGCTACCCAGATCCCTCTGAGGAAGCGGCAGCTCCCTCACCGGGCGCGGGGCGGGACGGGCCGTGTGCAACCGCCCGCGCAATCGCCCCTCGCCTGAGGGGGCGCGAGCGGCTGCTCCTGCGCTCTGCCGCGCCGTGGGATGGGGAGGCAAGCGGAATTAACGCTAACAGAAAGCAGAATTAACAGAAATACAGCAAGGACAGAGGTGAATAGAGGGGTTATGGAATCATAACTGTGAGATTTTTCTATTATTCTAGCAGCTACTGTGCATAAATGACCAGTCAGGCTCCTTTTTGAAGCATGTGTCCCGCTAGATTGTGGAGCCTGGGCCCCTCTCCTCACCACGTGAATTACTCAGTTTTAATGAGGAAAGTAGAAAAACGCATCCTAAGTAGGCTCCTGTCCTTAAAGCTAGCCATTTGTAGATTTGAGCAGACTGTAATGTAACACTCCCTACAAAAATATCTATTGACTCATGCTCTTCCTATTTCTAATTTGTATTCAGATCCGGTTTCAAGGTAAATGCTGTTTTGCTCAGTCCTGCCCAAACTTGGTCCAAGTTAGGGTGCAACTTCAAGTTTAAAGTAAAGATGTTGCAATTTTGGAGTTCATTCCTCTCAAGCATCAGTGGAGCAAGTTTTCAAGATCATGATTTTGGACTCACTGGGAATTTAGGTGCTGCAGTTCCATTTGCAAGTCTACATCTTTATTTGAATCTGCCCCTAAGACCCTTTAGTACAACAAAAGATTTATAATTCCTTGGATTATGCTGTTCATTTTGATCATAACCTCTCCTTAGAGAGACCAGGGAGTTAACCGAGAAAAACTTTCCTTGTGGAAGAGAAATATGAGTTGTGAAACAAAATGGGCAGCCAGCTTTTTAATTTAAGCATAACTAATACTAAAGTGCTAAGCAGGGTTTGATTAGTAAGAAACAGATGCAACCAATTATAAGACATGGAATAAATGTTCTTTCACTGATTCCCTCAACCAAGTTGCTCCCGGTGATTAATTGTAATAGCATTTTACATGTAGGTGGATTTGAGCACATGCATAATCTATGAAAAATTAGTGTCTAAACTGTGCAGAGGTCAAATTACTGTGCAGACTAATGATTCCCTATGTATTTGTTCAACTCCAATTTATTGTGCCACGGCATCTCATGATGAGGGCCTAAATTTATGTTAACGGCAAAAGGAAAGATTTTGAACAGAAGCCTGTAGGAAATAGTATTTGTAGAGCTGCTGTGGACAGTCCGTTTTTATTTAAATAGATGTGTCAGTGACCTCCATCATCCTCCTAGCTGTGCTCAATGTTCCACTGTGCAGCACAATCCCTTGATTGAGAAGAGCTATTAGAAAACGCAGCCAGCTGAAAAATCTGACCTGCTGAACACTCTTAGGTACTTTATAATCAAATAAATGATCACATATATTCTCTGCTGACAGTTTATGGCTGTGATTGCAGATCTGCCGAATATTGTTAATGTGTCTACAATCCTGTAATGAATTGTTTCTTGAGTTTCTGATTTACTTTCTTTAACGAGTTTATTTTACTGTAATATTTTCCAGGACTGTAATCAACAATACTCCAAATTTCTCCCATAATGTTGTCACAGGCTTCCCTTGATAAGCTTGTTTTTAGCATTTGTAGCGCATCTGTTGTATTTGGGACTTCTGATTTTTTGGTTGGTTTTTTTTGGGTGTGTTTTTTTTTAATTCTGGATTGTCAGAGATGAGTTCAGACTTCATCTTTCAATTCGTGCAGGGTTTCTCTAATATATATGAATCTAAAATGAGAGAATGTTAAAATATATTTTTAATGCTCATATATTGATTGCTTTTCTATTCCTTTGTTTAATAACAATATTTAAAAAAGCACATAACTCTCAGAACCACGAACCATAAATTTATTTCAGGTTGCTTCCCCCCTTTTGAGTTAGGCAAACTCTAGTTAGCCGAAACAGATTTGACATTAACCTGTTTGTGCTCTTAGCTTCACAGCACTATAGCAGACAAAAAAAGTCATAAGCTGTACTGTGGTAGAGATAAAATAGCAATGTTACCTACTTAACCAAAATGTGCTAGAATTGTGAATGAAGCTGAGTTGTATCTTTGAGCTTCATTTACCTTTCATTCAACCAGGACAAGCAGAAAGACTTTCTTAAAAAGACAGTCATTTGGCTTCTGTAGAGCAAAATGGTTAAAGGTATATTAGAAGCTCTATTCTTTTCTTGTTGAACATTATGATTTACCACTGGAAGGAGCTAGAGTAATGATGTTGAATTACTGAAGACACCAGCATAGGGCCAGCAAAATGGTTAAATAATCTGTGAGAAAAGCAAAAAGGGAATCAGAATCTTACCTGCCAGAAAGGAGTCAGTTATTTTCTGAGATGCAGAGAGCTGTGTTTCTGACTTACAAACTCTTATGTATGAAAAATGGGTCATGTGAAAAGCAAGTATGATAGTTTTTAAATGGAAATTATTTTCTTCTGTTAAAAAATAAATTATGTGGGTGGAAACAGAGGGAAGTTAACAGAAAGAAAAAGCCACTTGAGTAAAACAGATTGTCTGTCTCTCTTGGTAAGGCTACAAAGTCGTATACAGGGAGTGTTACTCAAGTAAGAAAGTGACTCATATTAAGTGAATTTTTTAGTTTGTTAGTTTAAAATTCATCATTTTCATAGGGATGATGAAAATAGATCAATAACTTGACAGGAATAGAAAGCCTTCTAGCCCCTCTCTGGTTTTGGTTGGTGGGTGGTTTTGGGTTTTTTTTTTGTTTGGTGGTGGGTTTTTTTGGCTCCGTATAATGTAACTGAAATTTCATCCTGGTTAAATGTTACTTGTGATAGAAACTTTAACCTGCTTTGCTCACAAATAATGTGGTTTTAATTTCTAATACAGGGGAGGGTCAAATAAGGGTATGCCTGCAGTTGGGGAAGCTTAAAGGCTAGCAGGTTGTTTAATCTGCCTATTTTATTGTAAAGTGCAGTAACAGGGTATTTTAAGCAGAGTAGTTTTGGTATACAGCAGTCTGAAAATTCTGGATAGAGAAGCAGAGTTACAGCACAAAGAGTAGATTTGTTCTGACAAAACCTTCTTAAGTTCAGGCATTTTCTAAAAAGGAAGACACAAACCAGTGGGTGCCACAGCCCGAAGCTTAGCACAGATGCTCAGCAAGTTACAGCAGAAGACAGAGCTATCCTGGTGCAAATGTGGGCTGTAGACAGACCCAAGAGTGGAACAGAGAGTGTTCCTAGGGTACAGTGTGGACTTGTTCCATAAACATTTAAAACTGCTATCAGAATTCGTGTTAGCTATATAATAAATAAGTCACCTTATATGTGTAAGATAATATATATGTGTGACTTTACATTCGGGTCTCAATCATGTAAGGGTCTCAGTCCTAAGTGTCTCAATCTTTTCTCATCAGAACTTCATAGCTGACATTTTCATGTTCTGTCATGACTAATACTAACAGCGTACCTAAGTTTGGTGGCTCATTTGATGCCATTTTTCTTCTTGCATTCCTCTATCATAGCAGGTTTGGTTTTGGTTGGGGTTTTTTGGGGGTTTTGGGGGGTTTTGTTTTGTGTTGGTTTTGTGCCGTTTTGTTTTGTTTTTTCTTTTTCTGAGGTAGTCCTATAATCTGACTTGCAACTATGGCTAGAAGAACCATGTGATGTCAAGAGCCAAGATTAGCATATGCTTAGTGAGTTCTTTCATATTTGCTTGTCTTTCTTATCAGGATAGCACTTAGCCAAAAGACTGATGAAGAATCAATCACCTAAACTGATTACCATCCTGTCTGGTCTCATTCAAGGATGAGTGATGAGCTACATACCTTTATCCCATCCTGATGTTCATTATTGATGTTGCTATAAAAGTTACTTACATAATGTTGCTTATAAAGGTTGCTGAATGAGAAGTGGGTGGTAGAAAGAGTTTTATGATTTGGTGAGGCTAATGGTTATTAAAAGATGAGAAAAGCCTAGGTGATGCCATATGATTTAATGAAAACATCTTCCTTTTCTGAAGAGTGGTTCAGGGGTTCTAATAAAATGCAGTGTCAAATCATCTCTTGGTTTACAAGTTTGAAGCAAATCCTCTACATAGAACCTGCTAGCAGTTCTGTTTCCTGTTCCATATTGCTGCTTGCAACAGTCTCTTTTCTGCCTTATATTCTATGTCGCTATTTGTGCCCCTGCAGTGTAACCCACTGTTTTCCAGTTCTGGTTTCATTTACTTACACGCTGTACAAAACGACCTCACAAGGACAGCAGGAAGGCAGGCCCATTGCATTTAAAAGCTCTGTTGCCCATCAGCCTGATACATCTGACACCAGTGTCTTCTGATTCACTTCCATTCCCTGTATCTTGACAATTGCTCAAGCACAGCGTTTTGTTGAAGTTGTTCTTTTAAATTGAAGTATTTGAGAGCTGTGACTACTGTCCTGTCTTTTAAGAACAAATTCTTGCAATGGTTGGGATTACAGTGCTACGGCCATTGACTAATGGCTCAGGAAAAAAAATCTCATATGTCCTTTGGTGTTTTATTTACTTATTTGTTTTAGGCTGATCCCTTTTCTAGCTCTAATTTTCCTGGGATAGCTAAAAACATTCACCTGGAAAAGCTACACCCAGTTTATTTTAGACTAGTTTGGGCATGGAAGGGTAGGTGGGGAGGTGGGTTAAACAGGCATGTATGATTCTATAAGCCTCTTTTCTGGTAATCCTCAGTAATGTTTGCCTTTACTTTCATGAAACAGAAAATGGAAAGCTTTTCATTTTAATAGTACAATGAAGAAAGTCTGGAAAATGTTGATTCAAAAAGATAACCATTTTAGATTATGGGATTCGTCAAAAGATGTGTTAAAAGATACTGACAACAATATTGACCTGATCACCTTTTCGCAATTTATTCTTTTCCCAGTAGAAGTAGCCATGTGAAAGCCCTGCTAGCTTTTCTGTAACCAAATCCTGCACACTTTTTCATATAAAGGCTATGTAAATACAAAATCCTGTCTGTAACTTGTCTGGGATAGCGAGCTTCCTCAAGTACCATTAATAACCCTGTAGGAACAACCGATTGTTCTTTGTCTGAAATTAAAAACCAACCAAACAAAAAATTTTAACTAGCTTCAGGCTCAAGTTTCTAAATATTTTGGAAAAAAAATTTAATCGGCTTAAAATTATTTGCAAAATTTAGGATCTACTTATAAGTAGTTGCTGGTCAGGATGACATTTTCAACAAAAAGTCCAGAAACTTAAGATTTATGCAGCCCCATCTATTAATGAATAAAAAATGCACTTGAGTGTTATTTATATGATACTACTATTAGATGCAGAAGGATCAATAATTCACCACCGCATTTTTAAACATTCATTCAAAGCAAAGCAAGTAATATTTGTAAGACTGCAGAATTTGAGAACTTAGAAATTTCAGTTCTAAGTATGAAGATAGGTATTTAACGCTGCTACTTTAGGTGTGCATTTTATACCTGGACTTTTCCTCCTGCATGCTGTTTCACAATCCATACTAGGCTTAACCAACAGAATTATTATTATGCCAAAGCTGACTGTGTTATTGGAAGTGTATGCATCCATTTATTGTATGTCAAACTTCCTTCACTCATACAACTGTCAATAACGAGACATGACTAACAGGTTAGTTCTGTAGGCTTCATCTGAACGATTAATCTGCAAAGAAACAGAGCATGTGGTAGGAATACTAGAAATCTCTATATTCTCTTCAAGTATCCAGGAAAAAAAAGACAAAAAAAGACAAAGAAAATTAGTTATCCACCAAGAGAAGGTGCCGTACAATTGACTGACTGTACAGTTAGCAAGACAGCTAAGAACAGAATAACACACCATTTCAAAAATTCTTAAGGCAAAGTGAACCATTCCATTTTTAGGTGCATGTGGGAAAGTAGTATAGGAATAATGAATTTTAGATATATTTCCCATGCATTATTGAAAATATTAGTGCTGACTACAAATAATCAGATGGTTCTCACGTTACAGTTTTGTGATGCACTTAGTATAGTCTTCTGATCCCATTAGCCTAAGGACATCATATTGGATATCTTTACAGCTTAGAGTATTTCTTTTGAAACTTGAGATGACACACAAATATTTTGGGAGATGATTAATTGCAATATAAATTCTTTATATCAACATTCCAGTGTTGGGGGGGAGATTCTTTCCCCAAAGGAATGAAGTAAAAAGCTTTTGCTAAATCATGTTTTCATAAATGCCTAAGCTTAATAGCACAGCTTGTTAGTTTTGTGACTCACCTTTTATGATATTCTTGAAACCCCTATTGACTCTTCAGTAATACATATTATCATGTTAAGACTGCTCCTTACTACACAGCTGCAACATAAGTTCACATGAAAGTTTCACAAAAAGACACACGTTATACCTTATGTGGAGCACCAGGGTGTAAGTGATCCTGTAGTTATCAGTGAGTGACATGTTTCTCCAAGTGGCTGACCCACCTACTACTTCAATTAAGAGCAAAATCCCAGTGCTGATGACAACACAGATAGAATCGATTCCATGATGTTAGTGCCAACAGAAACATGTACCTGAGCAGGTTTAGTATTTTGTCATCTTAAAATAAAACCAAAAACAACCCCCAAAGCTGCTACAGGAGTATTCCACAGTGTAAGTAGCAAGAACTAGCAACTGGATTTTATATTAATTTACAAATAAAATTCATATGAATCAGCATACTAAATACTTGATTAATGCCTGATATAGGGCTTTTTTTATGACTAAACCTAAAGGTATGGGAGCTTAACAACTACTTGCAGATGAGGTAAATTTAGTACACTAGAATTGTAAGGGTTTTGGATACCAGTGCCATTCACAAAACCTTTAAGAATGAAGAAATATCTATGATAAATTTACCACTGTAGAGTTTTTAAGTAATGGAAAGCATATTAATATTGTTATAATTGGCCTTTATACTTTAAGAAGGTATTTGAAAATTAGCAATAATGTGAACCTACTGTCAGAAACTAAGCATGCATGTTGCATCAATGAAGTTTCACAAAGCTCCGGGATCCCATTCATCTTGTTTTATTGAAGACACTTGATTATTTCTATTGAATCAGTAGCTTCATAAGCTGTAGTTCATGCTGAACAATAAACGAAGAATGTTGTAGTTTAAATGTAACTGAAATTCATTATTGGACCCCTTTGGATACAACACATTGATTACTTTTTTGTTGTTGTTGTTCACAAGTCTTATTGCTTGAGAAACTCTTCTTTTATGAAAACAATCATTCTTGTCTTTAGTATGCCTAAAAATTCTTTTGACCCTGTACTTTAGTGACCTATTTTTATGATTATATTGAAAATTGAAATGCACCATGGTACATCAATTACTCAGTCTTGATTCTCTATACATGAAGGTCAATGATAGAACCTTCTTACAACATTAAGAATTAGATTAATATTTTTTCTTTTCCACTCAGATAAGAATTTCAAAATTAAATAAACTTACCACTTTAAGCAGTATGGAAAATGCAATTTTAGTTTGCTGGAATGAAATGAGAACTTCCTAGAATTGTTTATTACCACTAATATTTACCTTCTTGAACAAAGGATGATAGTTATTATTCCTTTCACTACGTTTTCTGCATTCAACCTCCATTATTCTCTCTGTGTTTTATTTTAAAACAGAACACAATAGTTGTTTAAATCCAGGAATTCCTGAAATCACAGAAATTACTATTGCAGTTTAAACCCCTCAGTCATGTAACTTAAAACCTAACTCAGAGCTGAGTGTCAGTAAAAAGTTCTGATTTATGACCCAAGTAGGTCATTATCACTAAGTAGGAGATTTAATCTCTTTTAGCTCTTAAACAATAACAATTTTCATTTACTAGGAAATTATTTTTGTTGATTTGTCTATAGTAGGAAACATATTATTGATACCTGTTATTATCAGGCCTCAGCTATTCAGGTAAGCTTTTATTCAAATCAATTACAATTCCATCACCTCCAATGCTGTTCTTTTAACAAAATCCACACACCAACTGAACAAAAAAAACCCCTAACCCCAAACACTTCATAGCTGCAGTCTGTCAAATATCTGAAAAAAAAAACCCCGCCTGAGCACACCTTGTGTTCTTAAACTTTTTCTCTCAGTGTTAACTTGGGGTTTTTTTTCATGCTTACTTTCACTTCATTATCATTTCAAGAGTCTTTGTTAAGAATCTGAGTGAGCATCTTTGCAGGAAGTGTTCTAAGGGGAGTTAGATTATTGATTCTAGTTGAAGCAAATTGAACAACTGCTAATTTCCGTTTATGCCTAGATTCTACCTTTTCTTTACTCTGGCCTTTGAAGTCTTATTTTTTCAGACTCACTATTAAACAGAATTTGGAGAGGGAGGAAGGGCTAGTTCAGATGGACTACAATAAATGTGAGTTTCCCAGAGCTTTGAGGTGGCTGTGCCTAGGCCTTCTCTTGCCATAAGCTCCCCAAAGAAAGTCAAGACAGGATAATATATATTTTAAATAGAGAAAAGGTACCAAACAAGACAGATCAGAAATTAAAGGTGTTTTAAAAGGACCTTTTTCTTCCCTATTCTTACACATAGTCCCCTACTTGGAGTTTCAAATTAAATTAACTCAGTGACTTTGTGTTTCATCAAACTCTGATCCCCAAGTAATTCCTTCAACCTTAGCAGCCTGTCTGGCTGCTTCTTGCTCCCTACAGCAGTCTCTCCCAGGCTTATCCCAAAGAATATTGTAAGAAACTGAAGTTAAAATGGTATATTCTTCATCATTCCTCAGCAGAATGGTCATAGGTTAAAAACCACACCATTCCATTTTACAGTTGTGAAGAAGAAATTACCCAATTATTTTTCAGAAGGGAGAAGAAGGAAGTAAGCTGATATGTATACATAGAAAAACTACTTTCTTCTGAGATTTTTGCACTGTGAATCCCATGTTACTTTTATATAGATTTATTGTTGTTGATGCAAGGCTTTTAGAACTATTACTTTTATGATTGTAATGAACCACCCCTCTTTCCCACCTCCCAAAGCAGGGTCTATAATACTAGTGCAATTTGGCATCTCTTTCTCCTCTTCCTCTGCGCCCCGCCCCCCCCCCCCCCCCCCCCCCCCCCCCCCCCCGAATATGAATGCTTTTAAAGGACTGGAAGGGAAGGAAGATTTCCTTTTTCTGACAATACCTCATTGAAAAGAGCTCACAAAGATTGAAGGTGAGAAGACTAAGTTTTCAGTAAGTGACTCTGGAGTACTAAACAGGTGCGAAGAAAAGCAATTGCTATTGTATCAGCTTGATAAGAGAGAGGAAATAATTTCAAGCAAGGCTTTGCACCTTATTCTTCCTATTAAAGGCAATCAATATTCAAAGTGGTAGAAACAGCAGGAATAGGCATTTGGGGAATTTTGACAGTTTCTCTCCTAGGCATCATAAAGTGTCCTTCGCTGGCTGCAATCATATTCATATTCTTGAAATCTTAAGCGTCAAAACTCTTAATTTTAGTCATCCATATGTGTTAGCTGTCATAATTAATTCTGCTTTAAGCAGGATGCAGTAGATTATTTGGAGATCAACCATGGAGTGCCATAATTAACACCAAGTTCAAAATCTAATAAGATCAAATGGAAAAATAGGCTGTCAATAATGTCAGTGGGCTTGGGGTCAGGCTGTAAGCACACAGGTGGAAAGACTGCAGCTCTTCAGTATCTTTGGACTTCCAGTGCTAGTCCTCTCCAGATCAGGATGGTTTGTTGTAAATCTGTATTGTGAAAAATAGATAGCCTCTTCAACCGATTTTTCTAATTTTAATACTGTATTTCTCACTTGTGAGGCAAGACCATTGATTGCTTCCTGGACTACTATAAGTAGTTATTTCAGGAGCATTTTCACCATATTCCAAGTTGATTGACAAGTTCATGTCTTGAAGAAAAAATTATTCATGGCAAATTTCTCTGGGAATATTTTTTTCTTGTTACTGTACACACAGTTGGTAAAGTCTATCTATATGAGACTTCCAGCTCAATTTTGAAAACCCAAGAGGCCTGAATAATTCAGATAATCTGCAGATAAACAAGCTGACTTTGTGGCACTTATCTGAGTTGCCAAGTCTATTGAGGTTTTGTCATCAAATTCTCATTTACCAAAGAGTTAAAAGATTTGTTAATCTTACATAATTCATCACTCCACGGTGCTGGAAGGTGCTCTAAGAGCTCAGTTCTCTTTTTGCAAAGTTGCACTGGTTTTAAAACAAAGAAATTTCAGTAGATTTACTTCTAAACTGAATGGCTCTGAGTGAGGAATCAGGCCCTTAATGTTTCATGTAAATAATATCAGTACTGTAAGTCACAGCAGCAAACTCCTAAGCATAACAGGTCAAACACAACGTTGCCGTTTTTCTGTACTGCTCTTGTCATGGGAAGAACTGTCAACCACTCCTTAGTCTTAGCACCTCTTTCCACTGCTGGAGCTCTACAAAGTGGTCAGAGAGCCTACCTGCAAGTTCAAGTGGAGATTTTCATTGCTTTTGTTCATTTGAAAATAACGTACAGGACTGACACAGCTAGAATCACGCTTTCATTTTTTTTCCTTAGAAACAAACTATCACACTTGGACAATGAGAACCAAATTTTAGAACTCTTTAAGCATGTGATTGTGTGACTAATTTGCGACTACAATTACTTGCCTTATGTGTGCCAGCTGGGTAAGTAAACATTGAAAAGCCAACGTATGATAATTTGTCACACAAATATCTGTATAATCACAGTAACTACACATCTAGAATATCTGGAAGTCACTCCAACAAAGGAAAGAAGAACTGAAAACATTTAAAACAAATTCACATTAAAAGTCATACAAAATACTAAGGTTTACTGTATGCTGCAATGTTTATTTGAGCCAATGCTCGATTTCTTACCTCCTTAAAATTCTGAAGGCTGATGGTTTGATTAATTTAAAATAAAACTTTTGACAGGGCAAACTAGCCAGCATAAATCCATCCTTTAATAGCTTTACACAAAGTCTGTTCTTTTGTATGGTAGAATCATTAGCAGCATATATTTTTTAAAACTACTTTAATTGTGACCCCAGTTATCTTCACCCTGATTAGCTAGTTCTGCTGAACAGCTTCCAGCTAGTTTTAAATACTCTTGAATAAAGTCTTCACAGCACAAAATGCCAGCCAAGGTTGTTCTAGTGTTTAGTAACTAAGAGGCCAGTGCTGGTCATGCCCTCTATCCAGGGACAGAATTCGGTAATGCAGAGCCTTTTCAAGATTGGAATCTTTAGGGAATTGGATACATTGGCTTTAAGAATCTCGAGTAGTACTGAGTATCTATCTGGTCCCTTGTTTTTACTCAGGTCTGCTAATGGTCCCTTGTATCCTGAGGCTTCGAGTCAGCTATGTTAAGTAAGACTCAAGCGTTGTTAATAAAGATCTCTAAAGACTTTCGGTTTTCCTGAATCAAACTTGGATTTCCTATTTATTCAGTGATGCCAAACTATTTCTCTGCCCCATACCTGTGGCTCTTTCATATTGCTTTTCCTCATATGGCAAAAAGTATATTTGGGTAAGAGGAATACATTGAAGAGAAGCAGACAGAGGCAGGTATACACCTGTACATGTACTTTATGCAAGAATGTGCGCCAGTTCTCTTATCGCTCCATTCAAGTGTCTCAGGATGGTGTATTGAACAATGTGACTAATCTGCATTAGTCCATTCCTTTCCATCAAGGCTTCTTTCAGAGACACCTGGAAAGATTTACCTCAAGGGGTCTGCTTTAATCATACCTATGCTTCCCAAATACTGCAGTAGGCATTTCCTTCATTGGAATAGTTAGCAGCTGAAGTGAGTCTGAACTCTGGCTCCTGCTGAAGCAGTCGTGTACATCCTGAAATAATAATCCTTTATCTGGCTTTGGAAATCTATGATTCAGTCAGCACCTTCCCATGGATATCATACTAGCTTGCTCCCCTTCTGTTAGAAATCTTGCTTTCCTGTGATTTGAAGCCTAAGTGTATTTGGAATTGCCTAAAAAAATGTCTTTTACTGCCAGAACCATGGCAGCAAGTAAAAGTAGAAGGATTTTCAGACATACAGTAGTTTAGATTCTCATCTCATGTTTAACAGTGTGACTGATTCTGTTGCACTGAAAAGCAATAACAGGTTTGATGCTGTGAGGTGGGACTGGCCACTTCCACACTACAGAGCACTGATCTCTATAACTGCAGACTTTGTTCTATTTTGCCAGATGTGACTTATGTTTATGATTTTATGTACTCTAGCTGTACTACTCTTTGTTCAATTCATAAAAAGTTTTAGGAAACCATTTTTGTGCGCAGTGGTAGTATCAGTGCTGAAATAGTAATTGAAACAGTACAGTGGAGGTTATGAAGGTGCTACAGCTGAGGAGACAAAGAACTTCACTGTAACAAATATAAAATATTATTTTCTTAGGCTGCTGAACATGGACTAATACCAATAACTGTCTAAAACCTAACATGTATAGAGGTTGGAGTAATTATTAAATGGAGTATTATGAACAGAATAATGAATCCTATCCTGAAATCATAAACTGGATTGATGAGTACTTTTCTTTTTAATCAGCTGAATGTTATTTATATTTCTCAGGGCTAAATTCAATAGGTGTCAAAAGCTCTCAACAAATCCTTAATCCATTTCTACACATGCAAACTTCCTTGAAGTCTCTTTTTGTCTTTTATACCTTTGAGATGCTTATTCAATACTCTGCCTCTCATACTTTTTGTCTAGTTTGACTTGTGTTGTGATTTTCTTCCTGTTCTGCATCGCCACCACATTGTCTGTCAGTTATAAAAAAGAGAAATAAGTTTTAAGTACCTTTGCCAATCCGTTTGTATTTTGTTGTGCTGAGTTAGCTGTTTGCCACATGTGCAGTTTCCTTTATTGATTCACAGACAACAGTGAATGGAGTTTTCATCTGAACAAGTGTAATTTACTATGTTTGGTGGACAGGTATTATTCTTTGAGTTTTAGTAGACAACAAGCTCCTTACAGACCAGAGCTGCTGTTAAAACAGCTGAATATACATTAATGAATGAAAGCATGAATTGTCCCACACAAAAAGTATGCATGTTTTATAAATAAACATAACTGAGGAATATGTACTTTTTCCTTATGCTTTTGCAAGGAGAAGAAATGAACTTATATAAAGAAACTAAAGTGGAGGGTTTGCTCATCTGAACAGAAGAGTCATAGTAGAGGAATAATGCACCTATCAGGAGAATCCATTTCAGCTGTCTCCCTTTTTGTACAGGATGGCAGAATCAACATCTGTCATGACTCTTTGGCACTATTTATAGAAGTTACCTAGTTTCCACTGCAAAAAGGGCAAATTATTTGTCTGGTCCAGAAAATAGTTTGAAATACCATCCTCTGTTACTTGAACTACATCACAGCTTGCATTAAGTAGCACATCCAGCTATTTCAGTTTAAAATGACCTTTTGGTCTGACTGGATTCGTGTCTTTTCTGGAGCAACTATTCAGTGTGGGGATTCGTACTTTTAGCTGTGCTGAAAGGTTGTAAGTGCTACTCGTTGGCAAAAGTTTTAAGAGTTTGTTGGTTTTACAATAGCAGACAAATTTTGTGTGACTCCTAAAAGGTAAAACTTTATGCTCAATAATTTATGTTACTACTAACCCTCAATAGTTCTGGTGAACTTTCCTGTTTCAGCCTACCAGTTACAAACATGGGCAGGGTCAGAGTCTGAAATTAGTTTTGGGCTACTGTACTAGTAGTTTAAAAATTTCCAACTTTATTAATGATGCCTTTGGAGTACTTGGGTCAATGTGCAATAATCAGTCCTGAATTTATGCTAAAATTAATGACATTAATGGTCCTGTTGATGTCAGCTGCTTTTGATTGTGTCCTTTCCTTGGTTTTCTTTCCAGTGCTAATGTTAAAAATATGTTTTTTATGATAGTCAGAAGTGCCATTTGAGAATTTAGATGGTTGCAGCTAAAAAAAACAGAATTCAGCAGCCTTTAGTATGTCACATAATAATGTAGAATTCTCACTCACCTGTAGAATACCAATACTTACAGCAGCTTGGTGCAGTTTTTGATGAAAGTTAAGTGAGAATAAATTACCTTAAAATGAGCACAAGGATATAATAAGAGATTATAATAGCGACTAGATTAAAGCATCTGAAAGAATAGAAATCCCTTTTGGATAGTCAGTTCATCTTAAAGCTTTTCACTGTTGGTAAGCTTTACTGTAGCAGTATCCACAGTGTTTAGGCCAGTCATTCTGTTGTCTTGGGAAGTCTATATACTGGAAGAAAAATTATGGCATGACTCAGTTACCCATACATTTGTCACCTCCTGCCTAGATTATGCAGTAGGATATATCAGGGTGTGAATCTTACTCTGCTTGGGAAACTCTAAGTGATAATAATAAAAAAATGAAGCTGAAATGCATTGTCTTCAGCACTTTAAATCCCTTCTCTCTTTTCTCTACTGGTTGGCCACAAATTCACAAAGTTGAATCAAGTTCTCTGTCCCAGTCCTTTTTTTTATACTATGGCATTCATCCTAGATTTTTAAAGATAAAGTCTGTGGCAGAAAACTTCACCTTTCTTTCCCATGGAAATCTCTATGGGGCTAAATCTAACCTGTACAGGAGAAAGTGTGGAATAATTCAGAAATAGGAGGTCATCACCACTTCTCCACCTACAACTCCCTGTACTAGAAACATTTTACTGACCTTGCCTTCTCTAAGTTGGAAGTATGACAACATTTCCTCAAAAAAGGCAACAAAGAAAGCAAAACAAAGAAAACCACTATTAAAACAAACAGCACTGCACACATACTTCTCCCCAGAGAAGGGATAAGACAATAAACAACACATCAACAGATTCCAGTCACATTGCTGAATGTAGTGGATGATACATAAAACAGGAATTGACACAGTTTGAAAATCAGTATGGAACAGAATAGATGGATTTTGGGAAATGGCACTAGAGGAATCTCATATAATCTGACACAATTATCCTGTATAGGCAAAATGATAATAGATTACAATGTTGAAGGAGAAATTTCTTCTCTAATAAAATGCTGAAAGTGCTGTGGCTTCTATTGTTGTAGGAAATGCATGGGGTAATTAGATCATTTTACAGTAGTCCCTCAAAAACACTTTGTTTCAGGTTGTTTTTTTTTAATTTATTCAGTTATTTTTAAGCTTCTCCATTAATTACTTCAGTTAAACCACTATTTTTCAGGGAAAGAAAAATATTTTTTAAGTCAGTGCATTCCTATAGTGTGATTTTTTTTTTTCATTTCTAAGTGTATCAGTAGTTATAAACACAACAAAAATATACTGAAGTATTTTAAATAAAGATTGGAATTTCAAAAGCATTTTTTAGTATCAAACCCTTATTTATAAACCTAAGTAGAAGCAAATCTTTTCTGACAACCTGCTTCAATTATGGATGCAGTGCAACTGGAGACCTCCTCCTATGGAACTCATTTGAAAAGGTGTTGATAGCCTGTGCAACAAGATGTGCTTTTGCTCCCTCTGAAGCAGACTTTAACACAGCTCTGGAGTTATGTTACACTGTTGAAGACGACACTGAAACATGACCATTAGTTAGTTACATGCTACGATGTAAAATAAATTATGATCTATTCATGGCCTTGTACATCAAATGAGGTTGCAAAGTAGGACACTAAAATTTTAAGTACGATTCTTGACTCACCCATCTCTACTGTTGCTCTTCCATCCTTGACTGAAATAGACTCATGGTCATGATGGGAAATTAATGCTGACTGATGAATGGTAACCTACATACCTTTGCCTCCCTCCCCTCTCTCCACCTATGAAAAATACAACTCTGTTCCCACCACTTTAGCCTGCTATTCATTGACTCCTAAACGTCTCAGGATAATCAAAAAGTTAATCTCCCATAAGTGAGGAGAAATCTTGATTTGCAAACTTCATCTTGTGAAAATTTTAGTTGTGCAACTCCAGCCTGTTTGTTACAAATGAATTTAACGTACCTACCCAAAATCAATTCTGTAACAGAAAAATACTCTAATTACATTTTACTGCTATGACTGAATTTATTGCTTTTACAGATAACATCATTCACATATAGCATGTACTTAAATGGAAGAATAATGTCTCTTGAAATAATTGTTAAGGTATTCATGGTAAAATACAAATGAACAATCTGTAACTGACGGATATTTTTAAAGTTCATTCCCTGTCTTGGTCCACCCCAGCCTTTTATGGCTGAGGTCATAACGGCAAAATGGCATAGTGATATATCTGTCTGTATGTATCCGTCAGTCATGTTCTTTTCTCTTGTACCACAGCGTGTTTTCCTATAGCAGAATAGACTAATTCCAGTGTTTTGTTCAGCCTTAAACAATAATACATAGCTGAATTTCAAATATCAAAGCCATAAGATTTCTTAATTGTAACTATGCTTTGGAATAGGTGTGAAGATCTTCAATACCAGGTTAGTGGCTTTATAATCGAGAATTTTCTACTCTCAGCATTAGTCTTTTTTCTCTGCCTTAAAAGTGATTCTGTAAAATAAATTAATTTGAGTTTGCCTAAGAAACCAGATTAGCAAAAAGGACAATGTCTCTCCCCAAAAGAGTGCAGCAGTGCTGACCAATAAAACGCAGACACAAAAAGCTGTTGTCTCATTTTCAAACTGTTTCAGTCTTTTGTGTGTGCTTTCTGTTTCTACACAGCAAGCACATGGCAGGACCTGACATACATAAATAAGAATGAAAGGGTCTGCCGTTGTGCTGAGAGTCCAGATCTTACCATTTCTGACTTTCCTCAGAAAGCCAAGGGAGTGGCATTTCCACAGTTGCCTTCCATAGCTCTCTGCATTAGCTTGGGAAAAAGGCTCAAAGATCACCACAGCTAGCACAAGTGGATCACTTCAGTGGTGCCTCCTCAGCTTTCAGGGATTTGCAAGATATTTGCAAGGTTTGCAGTCTGGATCCGAAATGGCTTTGGTCCTAGAATACAGGATTAATCCATATGAATCCAGTGGTGGTAGGGACTGCCAGGAATAAGAAGGGCCACCTAAGCCACTTGTAGTGGAAACTGTGTAGCTTTGGAGACTGCTTCTGAGTTTACAGAGTAATTGTTATACGCATTTGGGCTCCTTGTCCTGATCATCACACAATAGAAAGGAAAGCAGAATCTTTAAGTCCATCTCCCTTCCACATAGTGTTTTTTCCCCTTTTGTAAAGCCTCAGATATATCCCTAAGCAGACAGTTCCTTGGCAGCCTGTCTTTCCTCACCTATATTGTAAATGCAGGTAGAAGCAGGGAGTTCTTGACATTGGTAAATGTTCCAGAATTGTGCTAACCATTACAGATGTTAGTATTACTCAGTCTGGACAAAGACAGGCTCTTGAAAACTGTGTAGGAAAGGTTCAAGAATTTATGACTGTGGCTGTAAGCATCGTTCTATAAAGTTCTCAATCGCTAGGATGTGGTAAACGACCTCATTGATGCTTCCAGTCTCTTTCAATACAAATTAGAACACGTTAGCCTAAACTGAAAGCATCTCTTTAAGCCACTTCAACACAATCTGTAAGAATGTGTATATCTGTGGCCTTGCTTGCTGTTCATGAAGATTCAACTGTAAATATTACTGATACTGACACATATGTTCTGTAGCTAGTTTGTAGTCACCTCCATCCCTCCGCCCCCTTTTGGGTTACTGCAGTTGAATTCCTTCCATAACTGGTCCTTCTATCTCATTTATCTCACTTATGTGTTTAAGGAGGGATACAGATTCCCAGTCATATCTTCCCTTCTTTACATATCAGTGCAACAGAGGGAAATACTTAACTTTTTCCTCCTCAAACTCTTTCAAAGAGCAAATCCCTGTGAAAAGGAAAAGTATTAATATGTTACTTCTTTCATAACCCATGGCTAATGCTCATTCTGCTAATGAACTAATAATGAGGCAAAGTAAACCATCTTATGGAAAGACAGACTTAAGAATATAGATCAAAAGATATTTGGATATCCTTGACATGGGATTATTGAATTACCTTCAACAGAAAAAAGGTGTTTTATATCTAGTTCAGCATAAAGCCATAGAATCATAGAACCATTTAGGTTGGAAAAGACCTTTAAGGTCATGGAGTCCAACTGTAAACCTAACACTGCCAAGTCCACCAATAAACCGTGTCCCTAAGCACCATGTCTACAATGACAGATGCATGATATGAAAGTGAACAGGACTGCCAAACAGAGAAAGGTGAGAAAAGGCCACGTTATTAGACTGTTCTCCACACTGCTCCACTGATCACATACCCTCACCAACAACCTTGTAAAGACTCCTGGGATGAGACAGTATCCCTCTACCACAGAATTTTTGCCTTTCTAGATAGAGTGTAGCTGTTAAAAAAAAAAAAGAAACTAATAGATTTTGCATGAGGCAGATAAGGTAGAGCCCTCCAGGCTCTTCTCAGTTGATTATCAAGTGGCTCATCAGCTAAAAAGAGAAAGGAAATATGAAAGATGCATTTTAAACAACAAATATTTCTTTTCTCACTTTCTTTGATATTTTCTTAAGGTGGGAGTGGTGTTAGGAGAGTTCTAGGAATCCCATCATAGCTCTTTTTATTCCCATCTAAAGACTTCATAATTTCATATAAGATGGCTCAGGCTTCCCAAGCAGTCTATGAAAAAGAAATTCAGCGGAAAGACTTTTTGGCTTTCTCTTAGTAACATACAGCCTCCCCATGCTCAAGAACTGTGAGTGTGAGCTTGAAGTATGAACCTGAATCTCCTGTGAAGTAGTTTATTCCGGTGCCCCTGTATTTCTGTTTTACTTCTCTGCTTCCTGGCTTCTTCCTCTTATGAATAGGATGAGTGTCTGTAGCCCTTTACTCCTGCATGATTTAATGAACTAGCTACAGAAGGCAAATATAATAGCTCCTGCAGCACTTGTGTAAAGAATAATAAGAATAGGAAACATCACAGCAGATGTTGGTACTCTTCCCAGCATTATTCAGTTCCAAACAATCTACTTTAATGAAGAAAAATACGAATGTAGAATCTGGCAGTTGAGAGGGAGAAACAAGAGTATTGTGAATGAATCAGTTTGTTATGAAGGGACATTACTATTGCTAGTACCATGGGGTATTTACACATCTCTCACTTTTTCTGAAACACCTGACCTTCTTTGCTATAATGTATTTATGGTGAGCGTGTCTGCTAGCAACCTGTCTGTCACGAACCAGCTTTTCTCATATGCCACATATATAACATATAACAATCATACTTAAATTTGCAGAATGAATTGTGTATCAGCTTCTTGACTAGGAAGGAGATTCAGTCGTCAGAGACAATCCACAGCTGTATGGGCTAAGAAAAATCTTAATGTTTTCTGAATGTTTGTCTCTGCTCACTTGCTTTTCTTCTGTTTTTAATCTTCTTTATGACAAAACAGCATTATTGAACAGTGATGAGAGAGAACATGGTTCAGTTCCAGACAATACATTTTTTTGTCATTTTTTGGGAGCTCTCACTATCTAACCTATAATATTTTGGATACTGTTTGAAGCAGTTTAGGCTGATGGATTACATTCTGCTGTTATTTGGGGATGTGTGGAGAGAAGATAAAAGGAGACTGGTAACAAAACTTTTTCCTGTCTTAGTTTACCTCTGCTGATAGATCTTATCTTAATCTTATTTTTTGGTATCAAAATTATTTTTGTTAAATATCAAATGAAGTGTCCTCTACCTAAGGAACCATCAACATCAGATAGGTCCTCAAGTGATATAGTTGCTGTGTCTTCAAGACAAAAGAGCTTCTCAGGGCTGAGCTATACATGACTAGCTCTTTGCAATGGTATAATACACACATTTGAGGTTAACTATGGCAAAATTTGGACCATATTTCTGCCTGCAGCATTATGACTGTAGAAATCTTGTGCAACTAAGGTAAATTTGATTGTGTCAAGATCAAGATAAGCAAACTAGTAGTTTGAAAATTAGGTCACTTAGATAAATCCCTTAATGGATTTAGGTGAGTACAGTAGCCTTAACAGTTAATAAAATTACTGAAGTTAAATTGAGCCACTTGGAATATCTATATAAACTATTCCTCCTGAGATGGGTGCCTGAAATAGAACCTGGTGTCTACACAAACCACAAGCCCAATAAAATCTCTATCATTTTTCTGCATGACTCCTCCCTAAGTCTACATGTTTCAAAGAAGGAACTAAAATAACTGCGATGCACAAAGCTTTCCTGAGCAGCGTTGCTCATTCCACATGTAATTATTTATTTATATATGCATGGTTTCCCCAGTATACCTCCCTTAGAACATTAGAGTTATCAGTTCTGGAAATCAATAAAACATATCTGGTAAGTAAATTTTGGATGGTATCGTGCTGTGATAGCTTTTGTAATACTTCCTGCATTCATTATTAATGGTTCATTATGGAATTAATAATTTAAGGTTATCTTTGATAATTTTAACAGTCCCCAGTCTGTTATGGTTTTTTTATTATGTTATTTGGGTATAGCTTTGTGTTCTGGGACCAATATCCTTCATGTATTTTCAAACCTTCAGGGACTAAACAAAACACAGTAAAGCTCAGGGAAAATGAATATATGAATGTTACTTAATATAAAGAAGACGTAAGTTGTATATGAGTCTCATTTGATTTTTTTTTTCCTTTCTTCAAAGCCTTCTACTTTTCCTGTATCAGTAATTCACTTCTCTCATATTCACTTTACAGATATAAGGGGTCTATCACTTCTGGGACCTGAATAAACATGATATTGAGAATTCTACTATTTGAATCAAAAATGAATATCCAACAGTTCTTCTAGCTAAAGACAGTGGCAGTCCTAACAGGAGAGCATTGGATTTTCACTATCAGTATTAACATAACACTGTAAAGAGAAAAAGTTTAGTCTTAGAGGAGCTGAACAACAAAAATCAGTGATGACCAGTGACTTAGAAAGTATTTTGTCTATGATATATTAAGTCATTTTGTATACTGAAGTACAGAGAACATTAAAATAAAAGGGAAGGGGAAGTTATTCTGCATAACTTTCTAGTCAAGCTATCTCAAAGCAATTGTTCCAGAAAAATATTTTGTTCCCAAATCTCCAGGTAGCAGGGGCAACAAAAAAGGAAGAATATCACTGTATAATAAGCATAAAAATTCACTTAATTTGAGTCACAAAGAGTTTTGATTTTAACCTCAGTGATATCAGGCTTTAACCTCTATGAACTTTCTTTTATCTGCATGTTTTACTGAGGGAGTTTTTCTTCCTCAGTAAAAACTTGCAGACCAAACATGTTTTGTGTTATAAATAACATGTAGGACTGCATACATATTCTGTAGTGAGAGACAGATTTTTATCAAGAGTAACATATTTGATTTGTAGTTAAGTAATTTACTTTTAATACTTTACAGTTTTCAAATTGTGCTGCTTTTTGTACAGTGTGTATATATTTGTCTACCTCAAATCACATTGCACCAATCAGTGGAAAATATTTAGATTTAAGAATAAGAAAATCTCTAATTGTTACATATACTCATATTGTCAATATAATAATGAAAAGGTATTGAATACTAGATAGATCTTAAAATATATATCTGAATGATCAAAACCAAAAAATGAAGTTTATTTATGAAAACCCTCTGTTTTCAATTCTTGTGTGAATGACACGGGGAATCAGGTCATTATAGTTCATAAGATGGAGACTGGATGAAGAATAATAGAACTGAGTTCTGTGTTTGGTGCCAGTTGAGGATTTGATGAGACTCCAGCTAGCACCACTGATGTGGGAGAAGAACTGCTGAGAGTAAAAGTATGGTGAACTGGAGGAAAAAGAGAACTGGAGAATCCCAAACTTTATAGTTTGGTAGGCATATTTGCTGTCTGCAAAAGGAAGAATGCTAATTTTTTTTGAAGTCTGTGTATCAAAGAGCATCCCTGGGAATGTCAGAAATAGATTTTATTCTACTTTTGAATCTCACACTAAGGAGGCTTTCACTTTCTTTTCTTTTTTTTTTTTTTTTTTTAATTGCATATGTTTTTAAATAGTAACTTTCCTACTAAAGTAACCAAGGTCTTTTCAAGGAAGAAGTCCTTTAGCTTTCTGAGCAGTAACTCCTTGGAGGCAATAGAACCATTTGCTCTACAAAACTCAGTTTAGCTGAGAATTCTTCTCAGAGTAATGCTACCAGAAAACCACCAGTGAATTTGGAGCAGGAAAAATCAGTCAATAGGAGATATTTTTTCTAAAATGTCCTCAAACAAACTGGTAGAAGTGTCTGAGTTTGGACAGTAAACTTCACCATCATTCTGTGCACCTGCTCCAGAAAAACGGCTGACCATCACAATGGAAAACTGCTTCATTTCTTGCTGATCACAGATCAGTTTTTTGATGTTAGATATTTTCAACACTTGGCCTCAGACTAGATGTTTTTCTATTGCTAAGTAGAAATAAAAGCAGCTTTTATAAAATTCCAAGGGTAGAAGGTACTGTTGTAATCCTTTAGTCTTGAATCTTACATAGCACAGGCCATAGGATTCCCTGAATTGTTACTTTGAGTCTGATAGCTGTGTGATTAGAGCTTTTCTCTTAGACAATCTTTTAATTGTTTTTGTTGTCCTTTGAAGTGTGTCCATTTCTTCAGTGAATACTAGAAACAGAAACGGTATTCCAGGGTGGCTTACTGAGTTGCTGTTACTGAGGAAATATGACCTGTTTCTTCCTGTTTGATGCTTTCTTGCTTATTACATCTCAGGATCATGTAAACCTACTTGGTGCTCACTATTTCTCTACAAACTCATGTTCTAATTGTCAGGATTTCCATGTTTTTAACAGAATAATTGTTTCCTAAGATAGATCTAAGTTTTCTCTCCATAAGCATGGCCTACATTCTTTGTCGGAGACCTACAACTTTCCATCTAAAATACTTAATTTTGCACGCTTAGCAAAAGATCCAATACTTTCTTTCAGGGACCCATCTTCTGCATTGTTTTCATTCCACTAGTCTTCATATCGGTGATTATCTCATCAGATACGCAGGTTATCTTAGTGGATTGGATACTATGTAAAACTGGATATATAAGTAGCTAGTGAGATCAGCATTGTCTTTGTTGATGGAAAGTATTTATGAAATTCTGAGTTTTCTACCACACGTCCAGACACTGTAAGACATTAGATATTGCCTACTCTTTGTTTTCAACACATAAAATCAGGGAACAAAATGAACACAGCTGCTAATATGCTTATTATTACTCACTTTTCAGTATTTGGCAGAAGCCCCAAAGTAAGATACTTGTAAGGAATTACCAGGCTTAGTAAAAAGCCTGTTTGTCAGCATCTCTCAAGATGGTTTTCATTAACTTATGTGTCATCAAATGGATAGTTGATATAATGCAACCAGCTTGCTAAAGCTAGATCCATCATGTATAAGAGATTTGTCCTATCAAACTTTGTTTTATGCATTTCGACAGACAATAATGAGATAATTTAAGCAAAATGTTTTAGTAAATAAATACAAATTGTTGCCTTGTGTGCTTGTTACTTGAATTTTAAGTTGAAAGATAACTTTATTACCTCACTGTTGGATCTGTCAAGTTAACACATATATGCATTTCACAATGATAAAAGTATGAGCTACAGTCTTGGCAAGAGGTTATTTTGACCCTTCTTATCTTTTCAGTGGCATCAGTTTAACAAATCTGTTTTCATGTATAAGGAGTTTTATAGGTCCTACACTGTATGTATAGCAATGTGCCTTATATGAGTTTGATATAAATCATGTTTCTTCTGTCCATTTAGGATTCTTGTAATTATGGGCCTCATTAATGTCATAGCATATGTTGTATAGGATACATAATCAGGAACACTGAAATGTGTGAGAATCATTTAAGGCTTAGAGCTACAAGCCTGAGGAATTTTCACTGAAATTAATGGGAGTCAAACATATGAAAGCATTTATTGACTTACAAAATTCATATTCCTTCATCGCTATCAGTAACTTTTAAGAAATATTTCTAATTTCTGTCAAATCTGGCCACAATACACTAAACATAGTCCCTTAGCACAACACAATAATGGTTAGAGAAATTAAAGTGTTTATGAAAAGAGCATGCTAATAAATCCTTAAAAGATTGAAAGCCTTCCAAATATGTAATTTATAGTGCTATAACATGGCTGGTTGAAAGCTTCCATTTGAAGGTGTTTTTAGACAATTTTGGGTTGGTTTATGTTTTTGGAAAAATTAAATTAGTCACAAAAAAAAGGTTGTTTCTTTGGAATATGCCTGTACCTTATTAAAATGAAAAGTGTTTCATTCAAAGAACAAAATCTAAAGTGATTTGATATGGCACTAAAGAATCTTCTGGAAATATTATGTAGGTGTCTGATAGTTTCACTATCTTCCATGAGGCAGACTGTATTGGCTAGATGGGCCAGTGCATCTAGAGAAGGCAGCAGGTCTAACAATGTTCTGTGAACTTTGAAAAAAAAGGAGATTCCTTTAATTGATATTTGGTGCTAATACTTTAAGATGGAAAGCCACAGTTCTCTGTGAGGTAAAAAACCAGACATACTGATGAGCAACTCTCTAACAGCAACCAATTTTCCTTTACCAACTCCTACTCCGGGCCCACTGAATCAGCTATGGTTCAGATTCCTGGCTGTTTGCCAGCTAAAACTGCTGCCAGGTGAGTGCAGATAGCAACTATAATCCTCAGAGCAAGCTGAAAATCAGCATTCGAAGAAGGGACTCAAAACTTCCAAACACAAATGAATATAGAGAGGGATAATATTTCTGTCTTTCTTAAAAGGTGAAGGTGACTCAGTCTAGATCAGGAAATATTGTGGATGTGATTTATAGAAACATTTAAATTAGGAATAGTAAAGGTCATAAGCATTATATTTGCTTTATATATATGTCATGTTTGGTGTCTCAGACACTGACATCAGATCTCACCCTGGGGGTAAATCAAGGCCTGAGTATGGCTTAGAGCTGCTATAAACTGCAGCAACCTCAAGGTCTATTTTGTTATTTGGGGACTGCCAAAAATTAGAGGTCCTGTGCTCCCTAGGCATCATTTACCCCCTAGGCTGGATCTTTTTCTGGGTGCTGGAGTCAAAGTGGCTGCAGAGGATCTGAGAACTGGTTTATTGTATCTATATTTTTATCTGTCCTCCACACTGTTAGGTGTATCAGTATTTATTATTCAAAATTATTTGCGTTTGATATACTGCATTCTGCAAGTGTATTTATAGAAATGTTATTAAAGAAGTGAATCTTTCATTGCTGGAAGTATTCTATGATGCCATTTCCCCTAACAATGCCATAGTGGAGTGTTGAAACAGGCAGCTTTATAATAAGATAGAATGTAATTGATAATGCAGACTTACTTGATTGTGAAAAATGAGACTGTCACCAGCCTCAAGGAAAATCATTTTGGGAGAACAACCTTGCAACTGAAAGAAAAGAAATAACCCAAAACAGACAACTGGTGTCTGTTAAAATTAGTTCACACACTGCTTTCCTATTCCATGCCGGTTTCACACTATTTTCTTGATTAGACCGTCTTTGATCTCATTTGTCATTATCAAATCATTGGACATACTAATGTCTCTCTGAAAGACCAATAGACTGAAATAATCAATAAAACAGACACCTCTGAGGGCAGAATTCAGCTAATCTTACTTGTTTTCAGTAATACCTTATTCCATACCTGCTGCTATTATTCTTTTTTTCGCATCACTGCTCACTTGAGCTCTGAAGGGTTTTGAATAAATATTTTAATCCATTCTTATTAATTAATAAAGAATTAGTTCAATGAGAAAAATGTTATAACCATCTTCAAACGCATGGAGGTTACTAAAAAACGAGAGGAACGACATTACTTACAGTAGTATATAAAGGCTTTATACTGAGTAATGGGATAAATTAAAAGAAAGTACATTGGAGGAGAATAGATACAACGCGTGTAGAAAAATAACCTAAACCTGAAAATATATGTTGAAAGCGGCAAAGTTCCCTGATATGCATGTTTCTACACCATCAAAGTTAATGCATTAACTATCTATATCCATTTTAAGATGGACCTGAGAAACAAATGAGGAATAAATATGCTCCAGAGGAACTTCTGCATTAGCAGAACTCTTCTATGCACATTTTAAAATGGACCTGAGAAGCAGGTCAAGAATAAATATGGTCTAGAGAAAATTCTGCATTAGCAAATTCAAGTGATATACTAAGCCTTTTCCCCCTCTAATTTTTGCAATTCTTTGATAGATCTGTAATTAAGCTGCCAATCCTTAAAATGCTTTCTGATAAAGTAAGACACAGTATGGAATGAGCATTAGTAAATTAGCCTTTCATAGGCTGGAGATTATGTTTTTAAACACAAAAGAAGAGCCAAGTCCTGCAAGATTATTTCTCTTTCTCTCTGAAGTAAACTTCACAATTTTAAGTGATACCCAAGATCCTTAGAAGAACATCTCACAGATAAAGACTAGAACCTAGTAATAAATAGCATCACACAAATTAGGCAGATTCCATTTCTGTTAGCATTTATAATTCTACTTTGCTCAAAAGGAAACAGTAATAGCCCAAATTAAAGTAAAATATTGTTGTTTCCTCTGGAACAATGTTTTTAAATATCAACTTTTTTCATTAATACAACTCTTGCAGAATTGCCCCACCAGATCTTCTGCCGTGGCAGCTGGTGTCACAAAATCATCTCCCCCATTTCATCATTAAGCCTCTACTGATCCACTGCCAACATTGCACCATTGCACTGGTTTCAGCTGGGATAGTTAATTTTCTTCTTAGTAGCTGGCACATGCTGTGTTTTGGTTTTAGTGTGAGAACAATGTTGATAGCACACTGACGTCTTAGTTGTTGCTAAATAGTGCTTACTCTGAATCAAGGACTTTTCAAGTTTTGCATGCTCTGCCAGTGAGCAGGTGCACAAGGAGCTGGGAGGGAGCAGCCAGGACAGCTGCCCCGAACTAGCCAGGGGGATATTCCATACCATGGACATCATGCTCAGTATATAAACTGGGGGGAGTTGTCTGGGAGCCACTGATTGCTGCTCGGACTGGCTGGGCATTGGTCAGTGGGTGGTGTGCAATTCTATTGTGCAGCACTTGTGTGGTTTTTTTCCCTTGGGTTTTATTCCTCTCTCTCCCTCTCCTCTTAATTACAGTTATTCTTGTTGTTATTTTTATTGTTATTATTTTTACTTTATTTCAATTATTAAACTGTTCTTATCTCAGCCAACAGGTTTTACATCTTCCCGATTCTCCTCCCCGTCCCACCACTGGAAGTGGGGAATGAGTGAGTGGTCGTGTGCTACTTAGTTGCTGGCTGGGGTTAATCCACGACACCTTTCAATGCCTTCATAATACCCTGGGCTAGATTTTTTTCCCATGTCTTTGGTTGTCCTCTACCAACACAGACAGCTCCCAAGTCTAGGGTCACGCAGAGGAAAGGTGATGTGGTGTTAGTCAATGGATATGGCATGTGTTAGGATCTTGCATGCGAGAGGCTTCCATTTCCCCTTTCTCATTGCTCCTATCACCTGCCCCTGAACGTGGGACCTCACATACTGGTAGAGGAAAATGTGGAGAGAGTAAAACTCATCTGGTGCACAGAAGCCTGGTGTAAAACTCCCATGATTTCAAATAAACTATCAGATTGCTGACATATATGGAAATCACACTTCCAGAATTCCTATGAGCTTAAGGGTAGCTCCTCTAAAGTATATTGGAGCCAGTGAAGCAACAGTACCAAATACAAAGTAAATATGTACGTGTAAAAAATTTCTTCATTTCTTTCCAATGCATTCAGTTCAAGCCTGGCATTCTGGATGTAATGGCATCCTGATTTGGGCAAATGTCATACAACACATTAGGTTTACTAAGATAAACCTACATGTTGTATGTTTAATAATTCCTTAATGATAATTATTGCTGACATTCAGTATTCTGCTTGACATGCCAACTAAAAACTCAATTTATTTTAAAATGGAATTAAATAGCTAAACTATTGACTGCAATAAAGATGAAGAAGAAACACTATCTTACTGATTTTACACCAGTTTCATCTAATTTTAAAAGAGTAAATTTTGTAGGATTTAGTAAGTCATGTAGACAAGTATCATTTGCTGTATTTTATAAGCTTTGACAGAACAAAGATGTTAATTTTATGAAAGGGCTGCAAAGCACACACAGTGGCAACTTTTCAAAGTGTTTTTATTAACGATAAATGATTTTGAAGCTGTTCATGACCTGAAATAACACTGTAATACTACTACAATCTTTGCTGCAGCATGTCACTATAAATGGGCCTATGTAGCTTTCAGTTCAAATGTGTGATTGTTCCTTAACAACTTGTTGGCTGGCTTGGCAAAGAATAGGGCAATGGTGATACAGAGGGACTGAACTGATTTTATTAGAGCAAGTGTATTTGCTGAGAATTGGATGCCAACCTAGAATATGAGACACCTAGAGCTGAGCTTGGAGTACCTTTAAGAGTACTGACTCTTAAAGCCTTTGAGCAGGCTTTCCAGGACAGGTTTTTTAAAGTGTTTTTAGCAGGTATCAGTGGTAGTTTGAAAAACATGTTTGTCACAAAAAAATCTCCCTGTTTCTGCACCAGTGGTTTTATACAACAAACACCTCCCATATCCCAAGATTTCCTAAACTACTATATGGGGAAAGAGGCAACAGAAGAGTGGCATTCGTCACCTGTTTTACTGAAGATAAAGTGTATGAAAAAGCACATCAAGAAGTGAAAAAGAAGGGGGGTGGGGGGTGGGTGGAGGGGGAAGACAAAGAATGAACATTGGCTTAATGAGTTAGCTTTTATCTGCTAAAAACTTCTGTGTTCCTGGTCACTGCTATAGAAGCCAACTACGTGTATTGTGTGTTGAAAGTTTGTTGAACAACAATTCAAAAATATGATTATTTCCAAGACAGAAAATTTTATTTTTGAATGCTTTTGCTGTTTAGTAATCTGTATTCAAATTATATATTTGGTTCCTCCTCTAAGACTTTTTTATTCCAGTCAGATTAAGACAAACTAGACTACAGGGAGTTATGGACATGGCAGAAGACAATGTTTTGTCCACATATTTAAGACTATAAAATGTTTCTCTCTTCCCAAGCTTCCTTATGGCAGGATATAAAATTGAGAATTAACAACAAACCATTCATTTGGAATGAGTGGTCCTCCAGAGGCATAATGGTTATAAATGATATTATAACACAGGAACATTTTTATTCATTTGCCACAGTTGTGAAAAAATACAATTTGCCTTGACAGTCATTTAAAAAAATACCTTGCATTTAACTGATGAATTATAGAATTTTTCTCAGATATAATCACCCCAGATGAGGACTCTGAATTGCCTTCCCATTCACAAAATGAATAGTTTATCCCATCCAGCACATTTGGAGCTGATGTTTTCTTACTCAGTCTTTGTGGCATTAAAGACTGGAGCTATTTTATTTTTATTTTTAGCCTTTCCTTTCAACTATTTATATTAGAAGCCGTCTTTGTTGACTGGAGATCTGAACCTTGTTGCAATTAAAAAAAATATGATTGTTACTACCGTAGAAAAACAAGGGAACAAAACCAGAAAAAGGTACAAAAACTGTGCCTCTGCCAAAGATGAATAGTTAATGTTTCTGTTAGTTGGGGCGGGGAGTATGATCTCTGCTGTCTTCATGAGTTATAAGTATGTGTCTAGTGTACAACTATGATCCACATATCCCTGCTCTTGCATAATACTTTTCTTCATAGAATCATAACAATTTGAGTTGGAAGGTCACCTAGTCCTACCCTCCTGCAATGAGTGGGGACATCTTCAATCCGATCACGTTGCTCAGAGCTCCATACAGCCTGACCCCAAATGTTTCCAGGGATGGGGCAACTGCTACCTCTCTGGCCAGCCTGTTCCAGTGTTTTATCGTTTCTCACCTGGCATTCAGTGTACATGACACTTTTAATCCATCTGTATATTTTATCTGGTTGGACAGCCTATTTGATAAGGAACATTACAAAATCAGGCTTTCACTTACCTGATGCTCTTTACCTTAAAACTCTTTACAGATAAGGAAGTGTTAAATCCCAGTTTTACAAAATTGGATGTTCAGTCAAGTTCAGGAGTAGTAACAGTTAATGGCTTAACCACATTGTGCAGAAGGTCAGATTAGGATACTCAGTGTTCCTGATGTTAAAAGAGCAGTGCAAGGACACCCAAACCAATTCTGCACAGAGTGGGACTGTGTCTGGCTGGTAAGGCTTATTATCTCAGGCTCAACAGTCACTCTCAAAGCCCAGTATTGCTCAGCAGGGAACCTTTCAAACGTTTCTCCACTGTTTTACCTAGTGCATCTAGGTTTTAGAGAACTTGATCAGCTCAGGCTCAGCATAACATGAACATGGGTGGATCACTTTAAGTTTTGCAATATTCCTGTGCATGTCTGCGGTGGTGTCTACATAATTGCATTTGAAAGTGAAAATACTTGGGAGTACAACTCATAGAAACATTTGAAAGGCATGCAAAAGCTAGAAGCACAATAGAGTAAGAGTTTTTGAATCATCTGTGTTTCTCAGTCTCTGTTTATCATGGCTAATGGAGAACTCACTGTAGCTACTTGGTCTTTATAATATCAAAGGCTGGAGGAGATTTTCTCTATTAGCTGTTCTCAACAACCCTTTAAATAGGAAGCATCTTTTGTCAGCTCACAGACTCCTCAGATGTCCTGTGTTAAGTGAACAATCCAGACCTTTAAATATCCTTAGCAGGTCTAAGCCCTCTTAACCTATTTAGCAGTTCTCAAGGCATTTATTTTCTTCACTCATCTCACCTATTCTTTTTAATGTTGTATTTTATTTTAAGTGTTGGATTATCTCTGGTAGAATTACCACTTCTGTCACAAACTTTCACATGATGACAACTGTATTCATGTTCCTTGGATTCAGCCTGAATGTATTCCTTGCTTATATATATATATTTACATATATATATATACACATTTATATATTTTTAATATATATATAAACAGGAAGGGGTAAAGCATTCTTTTTACATGGATTTGTTTTATGTTAACATTAAAATAAATAAATGTTGCTCCCACTAAGGAAATTCTGACAAGATCTAAGCCGTTTATACTTCCTCTGAAATATAACAATGTTTCAGGTAGATTAAACCTTGACAAAAAGTTAAATCAAATTATATTCTCTATGCTCAATTTTCTTTGGGGAACCAAAACTCACTGAAGTGTAAAAGTCTAATTAATTATGTAGTATGGTAATAATTTTTAAATTAAGAACATATGTGATTTAACTCTAACATGCCATGAATGTGTTTGCAATTGAATATAACAAGATTATGAGAGCTAAAAAAAATAGGAAAGTAAGAAACCAATCACTGATGCTAGTTTTGCAGTGGAGGTTCATACAATAATGGTGAACAGAAGAATGGCAACCTTGACTCAGACAGGAGGGACATCTCTTATAACACTGAGGCATAGTGAAGAAGTAAACAAGTTCCTATTACTGTTTTCCCAGATATAAGCTCCCAGCTTCTGGACAAATACACTTCAGAGACTTTCTGAGACAAAAATTGCATCATGATCATCATATCAATAGCTATATTTAAACATATTACATGACACGTGTGTATCTACTCTTTGAAGTCATTTAAGTTTTTGCATACAAAGCACCACGTAGCACAGCATAGATTTTGCACTGTAGAAAAAGGTATTTCTCTGAAACCTCATGTCTTACTAGGTTTTGATGTAAGAAGTAGTTAATAGTCCTTACCTACCTTGTTTTTTTGCAATTTGTGATCTTTTCCAAAGTTGTGAATCCTGGTTTGCTCAGCTTCCCTCAACAGAGTATCTGTTCCATATCTCTGATAATGGTACTAATCTTTCCTAGGTCTATTTTATCCTTTGTTAAGGTATGAAAGTTCCATGTAATAAAGAAGATACCGATATATCACATATACAGTGGTATAATGCTGTTCACTACCCTGGTACCAATTTCTTAACTAATTATTCCCAACAGCCTATATGCCTTTTTTATGGCTATTGTATACAGAGTTGCTGTTTAATACACCTGTAACAGACTCTAGCCTTTACATCTAGTTGCAAAAGAGATTTAGACCGTTTTAAAATTGGCATATATTGGCATCAGGTGGCTTTCTTGAACACATGCATATCTTATGTAGGTGTATCTTTGCTTATTCCTTGGGAGAGTACTCTGGAATGTGAACCTTCTCTTGTTTTATTTTTATATTAAGGTGAGATTTGGTACATAGATTTGCCATGTATAGATGAATTCTAGGTACAGACAGTTCTCAAAGTTACATCACTTCTTTTCCTCTTGTAACCCAGTTTCCTGACCACATCACTTTTCTCCCATCTACTTAGTCTAGTTGATGGTAAGGGACAGTAGAACTTGGATTTCTCACATTCTGTGTCCTCTCAGTGTTTTTTTCTTCAGGTTCAACACCTGTTGGTTTACTTCTAGATAGCAGTGGTTAAATAATGTGTGCTATCACTCAAAACCTTCTGAGAGTAAGAAACCCAGTCTGAACAGGTGCTATAATACTTTCTTGTGGCCATGGCAGGGCTAGGAACAATCTGTGCTGTTTATAAACACTATGAGGTAAAAATAAAACAAGCTTTTCTGTTATACAGACAGATTTTGAGATACTGATCCAAGTAACCATGTATAAACCTCACTGTAGCTCTGTAATACCAAATCTGTCTGGAATGTGGTATCACGTATATCCATCTCATAGAAAGACATCCAGAATCAGTTTCATCCGTAATAATAGCATGTGATAAAATACTCATTTCTACTTGCCCATATTAATACATTAGGCATTTCTAGAAGATGAAGACTTTTCTTTGGATCTAATCTGGTAACTTTTGTTTGAGAGAGAATATATTGCAGTATATCAAATTTAATTCTCATATTTACTAGAGATACATAAAAAAATAGAAATGTAGGACATCCTGCACAATCTGAAATGAATGTATGGTAAGGGTAGCAAGAAAAAGCCCATAATAAGAAACTGAAACTCTATCTTTCTATATACTTGTGTCATATCTTATAATATTTAACCAGAATCTAAAAAGTGAAGGAGGCTTTAATGTGGACTCATAAATCAGATTCTTGCACTTCATAGGGAAGCCTTGTAAAAACTGAATTGAGCCACACAGTGGATAGTAACACATTACACAGTAAAAATAATAGTCAGTTTTTGCCTTTTGTTTCCAATGGTGACATTTTGAGAAAGTTCACAATTTTGTATCTGATAGGGCAGAGAAAATAAAAATCTGTAATTTTATCCTAGATCACTTAGTGGCATAAACGATAAGGGAAGCCAGTATAGAGTCTTATCTGCAATGCTGATATTCTAACATGGAAAATCAGACCTACAAACACAATAATGTTCTATTCTGAAGCACCACCACAAGTGTCAGAACTTCATTCCTGGAAGTGATTGTGTGTCCTCTAGGATATCTTTATAAACTATGCTGGTTTATAACTGCTGGTGCCACATATGATTTGGTATTCTTTTGTAAGTTAAATGAGTTAAATATATGTTACAGCAGTTCAAAGTGAAGATTATAATAATAACACTACGTACATTGTATTGTATTTTTGCAAATGCTTTAGAAAGAAAGCTGGTATTACTACCCCTACATTAGAGAGAAGAAGGTCCTGAGAAGGGTATACACTTACCTAAACAGATCCAGGAGTAGAACAGCATCTTCCAGTGCCTCAATGCATTGCTCTATCAACTTTCATAGCAAGGTAGAAGGTATCTGTGTTGATGCAGGGCTAAACACCCAAGTCTATAACGTGCTAAGTGACTTTGGGCGGGAAGTGAACCATGCTTTCATCCTGTCCTCACAGAATTAAATACAAGCTCCTTTGACTACGAGGAAGCCCAACTAAAAGTGTGTCAAAAAAGCCAAAAGGTAAAAATTCTGAGGAATCCAATACACCAAGTAGAGAGTGCTGCTAGATATTTTAAATATTGCTATTTGTGAAAAGTATATTTATATAAAAGTAAAATTATAATGATTGTTTCTCTATGCATGATTATTATTTCTTATTATTTCTGCCTTTATCTGGTAAGAGCTTCTTGCTTGTGCATCAAGGTTCAGTCCCCACTCTCACTCCATCTAACTCCCATCGGAGCACTGCATACAAAAGAGCTAAAAGATAACAGCAGTATATCATACTGTTTCAGAAGTACTTCTGCATCCATCACCTTGAGCTTTCTTCTTTTTATGAAGAAGATACCATTATAAATTCTGCTGCAAGAAAATACATGAAAATAAAAATACAATGAGAAACTAATTCTGAACTACTGGAGAGCTGAACTTTAAAGTAATAAAGATCAAAAACTAACTGCATGAGACTGCTTTTGATTTACTGAATACTATGACTAGTTGCACAGCAAGCAATTAAGAATAATAACTGAGGGAAATTCATTCAAGATAATAGTATTTACAAAGGATATTTTTTTTTTGCAGTTTTCAAAAGTGGATATTTTTTTCACACCACGGAGTTAAAACTATCAAACAGTCACTTTCTTTAACAATACAAATTACAAACATGTCTTTTTTTAAAGCTAATATTAAAAATAGTTCTGGAGGATGACATTCCTATTAAAAAACAAACAAACAAAACAAAACAGAAAGGAAAATGTGCTTACACTTCTTGAAAGTTAGATAAACCCCACTTCTTTCTTCAAAAAACAAAACAATGAGAAAGCTGTCTGAAAACCAATGAGATCTTCAGCTAAAACCAATGTGAATCTGGAAGGCAAGAGCTCTGCAAAATTTAAGAATTAATGAAACATCTTCCACAAAATTTTGTCTTGTGAGTTGAAATGCACTAAATAATTATGAATTTCTTGAAACTTTCTTAGGGCAAAATGGTATTCACGTAGTAATGAGACTGTAGCAAAGCAAATCTTAGAATAGCAATACCAAAATTATGTCCAGCCCCTAATGTATTGCAAACTCTTTTCCAGAGAGGAAGATGGGACTAGATCTCCAGGAGGATTTAATCAAGAACTGACAAACAGCACCTTTCATATAGGACACTACGAAAATGTATCTTAGACAGGGACCTCATCATGACCAAATTTATAGCTCATTAATGTTAATGGAGTAGTTTCAGAACAACTCAGTGCTTCATACTAGCTACCAGCAATGTGCAGATCCCTTTGAAGTCACAAATTTTAAACCTAACAGCACAAGATTCTAATTTACCAAAGCTGTCATTCCTAACTACTATACCTGAATCTATTTTATACTTTTTTTTCCCCTAATTTTTGAGTAATCTTACATAATATCAGAATACCCTTTTTTTAGGTTCCTTGCAGGTTCTCTAGGAAATCCTGATCTGTTACTTCATGCACAGGCATTTGCTTTAACTGGTTTATTCAGCATTATCCACATCTAAATACTCTCAGAATGAAGTGATTTGCTGGCCTGAATGTTAATGTTGTATGTACTTGAAGCAGAAAATCTGCATTTAGTTCAGCAGTATCAGTATGTAGGTACTGAAACAGAAGGTAGAAGCAGCATGTGCACCCATGGAGAATACAGAGCTTTTGCAAACAGTGTCACTTTTTTTTGAAAAATACATCTGTTTTGCTCAATTGACACTCCATGATACTGCAATTATGGGCCATATGTGAGTGTGGTAATTTGGGAAGATAAATTAACATTTTAAAATCAAGACTTGGTGATGTTTATATCATTATGCAACAGCTCCCTTAAACATGAAAGGGGGTTCCCTTACTTTTAGGACAGGTTGTATCCTAACTGCTATTAGATACAAACTGTACAGGGGCTGTGCTGCAACACAAATCCCTTGAAGGAGTCATGGCAAATTGAGAGCTTGTGTTCACAGCATGGCCTCTGCTGGGTTTGAGCATGCTTCTACGGCTAGTGTGGCCACAGATCAGGCACCCTCTCTACTTCTTTTAGACATTAAGGTTCTGTTGTGGTCCCAGATGTGTTAATGTCAAGATTATGCCATCTGTTCCCCTCAGGGCATCTACAGTCAATTCATATTGGACCTGAGAAATGAAACTTTAAATATTTGAAATAAATGGCATTATATTAGGTGGATAATATTAATTTAATAATTATTACATTTGGGATTGGTAATTGGGAATTTCTGAATTCTCTAATAACATGATGAAATAGTCCAAAAGTAGACTGGAATAAAAATTGTAATTTGAAAGAAAAATGAAAGGAAGAAAAGGTATTAATGGTACATTGTAGGCAAAAAAAAGCTTGAATTGTGAACACTAACAGGTGGTAGATAATGGTGAGTATATGCATGCATGGACAGGTATTCAAAATTATACTTCTGAACTCTCAAGCAGAAGTCTGCTCCATGCTAGTTGCAACCAGTATGGGCTAGCTGTAAATTTTAATGACAATTGGACTAAACAAAAATGGCATGTACCAAATCTTCCAGTTTATTAATAAAGGGACATGACACAGAACCACCATGTTGGAGGCTGAGCACACTTTGTGCTTCTGCATGAAAGCTATTTCAATTGGGAAGATCAGGATCTGGAAGGAAGAGTTGGTGGCAGAAAGGATGGTTCATAAAGAGAAGTATATACATCCGTGGTAGACCAGATGGTATACTGAGACTTCAGTATCAGTTAGATCTGAGTTTTTCAGCAAAATAAGTCTTGAGTAAAGTCAATTTTCTAACTGGCTTAGCTAGTCAAAGTGCAAGATTTAAACCTTTATTAGACTATACAAAGCTCCAGACTTACAAGCAGCCTTATAGGATGTGATTAGTTTGAAGTGGGAAATGCAAAGAACGTGAATTCTTTCTAATTGCCTTTTAGATTTTTATTTATTTTTTAAGCATCATAGGTGGAAAAGATCTACCAATGTGTCTTAGCATAAGCAGAAAAGTTCTCTACAATGTATAAAAGCTGAGATATTTGAGTAGAACTAGGTATTTAGCTATCTATCCTCTGTTGCTGTTTTGTTAACTCAATCCTTGATCCAAATTTTGGAGTTTAAACCATAATAACTATGTGTTCATTTCAGCACAAATGAAAAACATAGCATTTATCATGGGTAAAAGATTTAGAATGTAAATTTGTTAAGAATACTGGTATCTTGTCAGCCATGAAATGTGTTGTATTAGAGCACCATGTAGTTTATGGCTGTACACTATGACTGTAGCCTACATTCAGTTTGATTTATATGATTGAAGGGACAATCTTCATCTATATGAAGGACTGCTAGTGCAGGTCAGATAAAAATAGGGCCTGGTATAACATCGCATGTTGCATTGTGAAAGAGCTTTAAGGATTCAGCTAAGAAAGTTTTCTCTGTTACTTTGCAAATAAGCCTATACTTTTGAATTCTAAATAAAGGAAAAATCAGGTATTCCAATGCTGTTACCATACACGAGAAAGAAAAATACTGTACTCTGCAATATAGGTCATCAGCATAGATATTTTTATCCTAGATTGCATTTTAATTTAAATGCTGTTATTTTTTTTGGCATGGATCTTTTTCACAATAATGGGAGAACATAATAAGTCTGCATTATAGAGCAGGCAGGTAGAACATTTAAATTATCATAAATAAATGGGGAGGATAAAACCATCATTAGAGAAAAATGAGAGCAAATGCAAACCCACAGTTTATGATCAGTCATGTATTAAGTTGTCACTAGTTATTCTCAAAGAATTAAATGGAGCTATTGCCAAAATATGAATCATGTATCTAGTGGCATCATGGGTTAAATTTCGTTGATCAAACTTTGTTAAAAAGATGGAAAACCTCTTAATCCAAGGCTATATTTCCTACCTTTTCCAACATATTTTTTCCAACAGGCAGCTATCTCTCTATGTTTATGAAATTCTTTCCCACTGTGGTTTTCTGCTAACTGTAAAGGCAGCATGTTCTGGATATGACCAAAAATCAGCTTGCATTGTGTCCATTGCCTCAGTGAAGTATCATCCTCGAGTGCTGTATCAATAGCATAATTTAAACCGAAAGCATTTACAGATGATTTTTCCCAGGATTAAGAATTCACAACCTGCAGATCAGGAGCACTTGGTGCCTAATCTGTAGATGAAGCTCAAAGCTAAGGTGATGTCTTTACCTGACAGTGATGTATTTTCAAATATGTAACTAAAAATTGCTGCCCTCTGAAAAGAAGCAAAGTGGAAGGGTACAAAAAAACCTTCCTTTTTCCTGCCTTGACCTTGGCTTCCTTTTCTCTACGATGTCTTGAATCCAAGGTTCTCTCATCCCAGTGTGAGCCGGTGATACCAGCTCAAAGTCTTGCTGCAGAAAGGATGTTGAGACAGGGTGAGAAACACAAAGATTTATTGGTGTGAGCTGTAGCTAAGGACTTAAATTGACCCCAAAAGTAAGAGTTACTTTTGGCGAAAATGAAAAATGGGAAGAGAGAAACTGGAAAAGGAAATGGTAAAACCTCCCCAGCTGATAGGAAGGAGAAGCAATGGAGTTGCCAAATAAACATGCTTCCCTGCACATTTCTCCATGTAGCTGGTGGTCCCACTGACACTTTCACCTTAGTGACTATATACTTCTCATCAGGACCCATACATACCCCTTACTGGTTGTTCCTGCTTATGATGCTACTAGTCTGGCTGAAGAAAAACGTGATCAGGGGTACAGATTGCATGTAGATAGATTTTTGAGGCTCGTGCGTACAAGTTACCCGGTTGCCTAATGTAAACCAAAAGCTACAATGGAGGAAGAGAAGAGGTGATTCTCCTGCCAGTGACAAACTCTTCCTGTGAGAACCTGCAATAACAGCAATATCAGGGTTTGCAGGTACAAAGCCATGAGAATAACAGCACGAGAACAGCAGCTTGAAAAACAGAAAAGAAAATTGCTACCACAGAGACTCTGGGAAAACACTGCCACAACACTTGAAAGGTTACAGAGCTGCAAGTTACAGAGAGACTGTCAGAACTGCAGACACAGAAGGCCCTTGACATTTCACAGGCTAAGGCACTGTAACTGCAGGTGATCAGGGATCAGGCTAACTCTGACATTGCTACGTATGTGGCATAGAACACACCTACAAACTAACCTATGGTGCCTCAGCAGCCTGTAGTCTCTGGGTTCATATAGTTTCCACAATACTCCCTACCAAAAGCTCATTTGAAGGAGGATAATCTAACTTCATCTTTACAAACTGATTGTGGACATGATGTGGAAAACAAAGTGGAAGAATTATGCCTTTAAAACAGACATGGGTTAATTGGGACAGTATCTAGCTAACAGTAAGTTTTTGTCTGTATAATTAAACAACAGTACAGCAAATACACTAGAACACCAGCACTGGAATCTGAAAAATAGTTCTTTATTCCATTTGCTGTCTTTCAGATCCTATTGGCCAGCACATACCTGCCTGCCAGTGCAGGCAGTGCAGTGCAATAAGAGATTTGCAGTGCAATAAGAGATTTTTCTTTCTGCTGCTCCCCTGTCAAAGAAATTCTTTGCTGCAACAATAATCTAGTAGTTGTTTTATCTTTTGCACATGAGTTACCCCTTCAAGGGGCAAATGGGAACTGACTCCCAGCTGGACATCTGATATTGAATGGGCTTAAGCCAAATGGCTGCTCTTGTAGTGATAGTCAGAAAATAACACTTTTTTGTCTTGTTCTGTTGTGGACAGCCAGCTGGCAGTCCTTCGCACATTGGAATTTCAATGGACTCCTGGCAACTGTTTCCCACTTATCCCTCAGAGGAGTGGCACACTGTCTTACAATGTCATTTTGTTATAGTTTATTTCTTGCATAATGAGCAACATTGACAGCGATATTAGTAAATTCTTCAATATTCCAGCATCCTACTGGTAAAAACAATAGTTACCATTTCAATTTGAAAAAGCTTCAAACAATATAGTAAATTTATATCTTCTAGCCTTGATACGTAGAAAACCAAAAGTAACCTGATTATCTTTCTGATCTCCTTTTAAAAGTCAGTATGTACCAGTAACAAGTGAACAGTGAGCCTAACCCTTCAGGCTTCAGTGACCAGTTCTCCTAAGGAGGATGCCTTTTACTTAAATAATCAGTAATTGCTTTTCAGATGTTTCAATGCTTGGTTCAGGAAAAGGATTCATAGTGCATGTGCGTACCACAGCACATATGCAGTAAATACATATTTGGTCATGTGCTTTGTATGGAAAAAGCCATACTTTTAACGAAGTCCACATATTTGGAGGATCTTTCAACAGTTTGAATATAATCTTGAATATAATCACTTATTTCTGGTCATGTCTGGTCATGTCAGTTCTTCAGTTATGATTAAAACTATGAACGCAAAAAACAGAAAGAAACGTCAAGGTTTATCAGCATGGGGTGTACATGATTTCCAGTCTATATACAGATCAAATAGGAGGTTTTTCATTGCCATATTACTATGCATGGGAACTCTTTATTTGTACAGTGGACTGTGGCATGAACTGGACTCTAAAATTGTGACCTTTGTCATGTATTTTTTTATGTGTGTTTTTCTTACCTCATAGGTGAATACCGTATCATGTAGACATGGTCCTGTTGGAGGATACAAAAAACAAGAGATGAATTTTTTAATTCCTCACCTAGCAAGGCTTCCTACACAAGTTTATCAATATTACATTGTTTCTTTAGCAGAGTTCTTTTCACACTTCTGTGTTTTCTCTTAATCTGCGGAACATGGGCTCTTTTATGTTACTCATTAACAGACATTTATTTGACAAATGCTGCTGGTTGTTTTTTTCATGCAGAACTTCTGTGCTGCAATGACTCGGCTGGCTACTTCGTTGAAGGGTGTTAATGCAACAGGAGGAATACTTGAAAGAGTCTATTTCCCATCTGTATCCAAGGCAAGTTGGTTCAGTCTATCTTTGAATAAAAGTAAGCAAATCCTTTCATTTCATCATAGGAATAAATGAGGTATGTTTTAGCCCAGCATCATATAGTATACTGAATGTAGGTATTATCTGGACAGAAAGAAGTGGTCTTGGTCACCATATAAAGCACGGGGAGATGTTGGCTTAATTATTCAGAGCAGTAAGAAATTCACTAAAGGATATCCAGGTTGACCTTGTTAGAATCACAGGTGAGGCACAGATGTATATATAATAACAACTGAAGGAGTTAATAGCTTCTGCAATATGACAATAATAATATATGCTTGCTTGTCATTGGCGATGGAAACTGTAACTATAGCTAGCAGAACTGCTTCATCACACCCAGGTTTTGGATGGAACTACTTTAAGGACAAGCGATGTACTTAGAAAGCCATCAGGAGTCACAGGTGGTTTTAAGACTTCACTGGTGGACATGAGTTGCCATTCATGGTCATAGTTGCATTGCCTTGAGATTGTTTTTGATTTTGTTTTAAATGAAAACTGTACTGGAAACCAATGCTTCCAATGGATTTTAACTCCTGTCATAAGGGAAAGGTACAAGTCATCAGAATTCCAACTGGTGATATGTTTGGGCCTAGAAATGTGATTTTAGTTTCACAAGATTTCTGTTTATCAGCTCATATATGCAGTTCATATATTTATGAGTTTTGTAGATGTGTTTTATTACTTTGTTAATACCTAAAGTAGTATTATTTCAGTGTTGGTGAAGATCACTGTATACTTTTAAACAAATCATAACTTCCGTATGATACACAGGATTACTCTTGGCTCACTCTCAACTCATCCAGATAGTGACCAGAATAAAAACCTAGTCTTGGCTGACCAAGCTTACTAATACATCATAGCTCAAAGGGCTGTGAACTGAGTGCTCAGGTCAGACATGCAGCCAGAAGTGTGTATGCAGCAGCAGCAGGAAGCAAATACCTTCTAGCAAATATTTTTCTACTAACTGAGTGATATTCAAATTACTGTTTTATTCACATGCTGATCTTCACATTAAGACATTTTATTTATCATTCATTTAATTTCATAGTGCTAATTCCATACACATATCATGAGTCTTAATCAAAACAAAAACTCCAACAACCCTGAACTATGTATTTCATAATCAACCAGCAGAACTCTACTGTATGTGTTCATCTTGTCTAAATGCTAAACTAAACACAAAACTTCTGTTCTCTGACTTCCAGGAGCTAGGCTGAGCAGTGGGGGTTTCAATTAAAAACCACAGGAAAGGAAAGGAATATGTCAATAAAACCACAGACTTGTAAGTACTGTATACTAGTTTGCAAACAAACACAGCAAGCATTCTCCGAGTATGAGTCTATTACTGTAAATTTAGACTGAATGCATGATGTTGAAGGTGACTGTCCCAGCATGATCTTCCTTCATTTTATGTATAGTGAAATGCTCGCTAGCTTTACGTTCAATAACTTGATCTAGTCAATCTGCAATGAGACTAACAGAGGAAAATGCCATGAAGAGGAAAATGGCTTGAGCCAAATTAACAATGTTTTGTTCTATTTCAAAAGAAAATTAAGACTGTAAAGGAAAGAGTAGAAAGTGGGGGAAAAAAAAGAGAAAGTAATGAATTGATTCTAAGGCAATATCCTATGTGAAATTTTAAATGTAGACATCACTTGAGTAGAAATGTAAATGCCATGATTTGCATTATAAAGCTTTGTTAAATAATAACTGTCACTAGAACAGATTATGTTGATAATTAATTAGTTACAGACTGGGTGCAGTCACTTTTTTAAAAGGTTGCATCACACATTTTATAGTGAAGAAATCTTGAGTAAGAATATAAAGGTGAAAAATATTTATAAACAATTTAGAATTCATAGGAAAATATATACTCTAATGCATTTTTTAAAATACAGTGCACCCTATGGTGCTTTTATTGCTCTCATATTAAAGAGATGAACCAGTAAGAGAAAAACAATGTCGTTTACCTAATTAAGTGAGCAAAATGCAGCTCAAATTTACAGAAGGTTAATAACTAACATTAAATGTATTGGCTTCACATTATGTTTGAACTGTTAATAAAGTGAACTCACTGACTACTCAAGTATTGCAATTATTTCTCAACTAACAAAGAAATGAAAAAAGGAAAAGTAGCAGCAGAAAAAAAACAAATATCCAACTGATTTTTTTAAACTTCAGCAGTCATTTCTTTATGCAGCTCTTTCCTACACAGTAGAAGAAGCCACAAAGGATAGAAAAGACATCAGCTTTGAAATTTGTTGCAGAGGTTCTTTGACTATGTAGGGGCTGAGCTACTGATGTAATAGAGACTTTCAAAGGTGCTCGGCACTGACCTAATTCTTCTGGGTTTAAAATCTCTTGGTATTTACCAATGTCTTCAACAGGACTAGAGTCACACAAAAGATGAACTCTTTTGAAAAGTCGGGGTTTCATCTTACTCACTAAAATGTAAAAGGCTATGGGTAATACAGAATTATGTTCACCTCCTATCTGAAAATTGCAGTGGGGACATGCTCTAATGATTTTTCACATACTTAGTTTTTTAAATTGTGAGCTGTTCTGTCCAAATCAATGGAAAGTCTTTGCAGGACATCTGAAATGCCAACACACCACATAAATACAAACAGGTGCCTGACAGTCACTGAAAATTAGAGCCCTGCAATGTATGTTTTAAGATTACATGGGCTCAAGAATGTGCTGCCATAATCCGAGGAGTAGTTGCTGTTTTATGACTGTGAAGCCTAACTATTTGAAGAAGTGATGCTGGTGATTTTGGGCTAAATCCTATTTAATCTGGTTTCTAAAGATGTTTGGAGCCAGGAAAAGAAAGCCCAGGCTGTAAGAATGGTGAGCAGGAGAGGTGGCAGAATATATACCTACGTCATTTGAAGAAAGGAAAGTGCACACTCTACCTAAAAGTAGAGCTATTAGTCTCAATATGGATGCCACAGTGTGAGTTCTGATCTGATGTTGAAGTCTGCCCATGGATGATTTAGCTGAAAATAGCCAGATCATTTAGTCTAAGATGTCAAAGATAACCACATATGGTAAATGGATCACTCTCCTGTGTCCTCTTAGTTAGAGGAAATTAATTTCTCCTAAATGTGTTAATGCAAACAGTCATCTTGATTCAGAGGGAGTCTGGCAGCAGGAAAGGGGCTGCAGAGCCTTAATTAACTCCCCTTACTGGTCCTCCGCAGCATTGTATCCTGAGAACTCCCTCTCCACATACCTTCAAAAAAACCCAACACCTTTATAGCTGCTGCTACTTTCTCATTTCTCTCTCTTTTTTTTTTTTTTTACTGAATAAGTATAAAAAGAAGGGCAGGGTGAAGGCCTGGGAAAGGAGATCAAGAAGAGTTTTAAGGGGAAGACAGCAGAGATGAAGGGAAAAGGAAGAGGAAGTGTAATGTTCATCATAAATGGGTGGTGTTCTGAAGAATACATTAGTCTAATAGTTAGAGGCATAGAAAGTTTATAAAGCCTGCTTCAAACCAGAAATTTTAATTCAGCTATAGTTTAATGAGTATTTTCTAGAGCATGGAGGCTTATATCATTTCATTGCATTTTTGGTTTCTACACATGGTAAAGGTTTCTGATACCATATACAGATGTGAAATCTTATCATTGTATACAGAGGTGTATTAAAATATACTGCTTCCAGTTATAGGTCATCTCATTCGTTTCCAGCTCTGAACTCATCACTCAGTATGGTCTACCGTTAACACACTCTTTGGTGGAGATGGCTGCTATATGATGGCTAGACTACAATGTAGCTTTTGTAATCCTTATTTGGCACTGTTTCTTGTAGTTTTGGATAGATAGATGTTTAACTGGCGTAATTCTTAAGGCTGTAAGATGTTAAGAATTTTCCCTGTCTTCCTTTAAACTCTGGAAGATCCCCCATTGACTTAAATGAGAGTTGAATTAGACCTTTTGAAATAATACACAAAAATAACTATTTCCACTCTTTTTCTCAACTGATAACTAATCCTAGACGGTATTGAGTGTTCTGTGTAAGTATTGAGTGTAATCAGCTTCTGCTGAGCACTGAACTCCTCCATAAATGTTGCATCCCCTTTGCAGGATTAAACCCCTGGTTTACCAATTTCTCACCCTGAAAAAGAATAAACTAAATGTTAATAATGGACAATGAAAATAAAAACCAAGAAAGTAAACATAAAATGAAGGACTTTTACACAACGAAAGGTAGATTAATTACTAGTAACTAGCAAGATAAATGAGAGATACAAAAAAAGGTGTCATATTCTGAATTTTACATACCAAGTGTAACATCACTCATTTCCCTTCAGTGGCAAAAAACTTATTTCAGAGACATGAATATAACCCTGCAGAAGATGACTGTAAAAGATCATGCTAAACAAAGAATACAATGTCAACTAATTAATTTTAATTTGATCGACTCACTTTTATGGATGCACTTCACTGTGATTATTCAATGGATTTTTGGATGACAGTTATGATGTGAATGATAATTAATACGTACCTCTTATGAATCTAAAGCACACAAAAAATTAATGTACTGAGCTTTAATAATGGGAAAGATACCTTGAGGATCCAAGAATTTGGATAAAATGTGCCTTAGTGTTCAAAGAATTTACTTTCTGCAGTTATCTAATTGCATATATATTACAGAGCTGTATACTTGTAGGTATTCGCAGTTCTTTCCTTTTCCTTTTCTGTTTCCTTTGCTTCCTTTGCTTCCTTTCATGTTCTCAAAGGACGTTAACGTTATATACATGAATGTGTGAAATAAAGCAGCAGATTCCAGAAGGACCATGAACACATCTTCAGTATGTGAATTGGCTGGCTGGCTCAAACTCTATAGTATATATCACTACAAATAGTGCTAAATTTAATTCATTTCACAGTTTTCCAGTTGTATTTTCTATTACAATGGCTGTCCTTTGCCTCTCTCTTGCAGTATAATGAAGGCAACTGCCACTAGGGTCCAGTCAGAAGTGCAGTTGCCCTTTCATTTATCAGACATCAGTTTGCTACTCCTGTTCTTCTGAGACACTGCTCTGAAGTCCAGTTATGGGCTCAGACATACCATGAAGGCAATCCCAAAGACTTACTCAAAATACAAATCCCAGGTTAGAAATCCAGAGCAAAACAGACTTTTGGGTCTTCTTTAAAATGGATCCTCCCATTGCTGTGTTTTTTTAAGCTGAATCTCTTAAAACTAAAACCTATTCCCCTTAAATTTAGAATGGCTAAATTTCTCAAAGATTCTTTTCTGTAAAATTTCCATGCCCTTTTTGCTGAGTGCAATTACAGTGATGATTAAGAAACATAGCACTATGGATAAGCAAATGTATAATTCATATAAACGTACCTGGTCAGGGCTAGGGATTTCTTTTTCTCTCATTCTTTATAAATGGAACAGAGATTCTATCTTGTTAAGCCTTCTTGCTCTTCCTTATTTCACAAATGAAACAATTTGAATAATATCAAAATGGCATAATAAGTTTTGAAAACTTCCATATTATATTTTGGACTGAAACTATTCTTTGAATAGTTTCTCAGTTTTTTTTATAAACACCGTTCACCACTACTTGGTAAAATTTACTTGTCTTTATAACTTAGTGTTGTGTTGCTTTAGTAAGGTATGTAAAATGCTCTGAAACAATAAAATATAACATGAGATCTCATTGTTATTTCTTTTGTTTTGATTTCAGATCATTTCCCATTGGCTTCTACTGACTTTGAATGGGTCTTCAGCTTTTTCCAGCTGTAATCATTCAGCAAAAGCAAAAGAGTGAGCAAAAGGAATAAGCAGTTTGACAATCTGCACAGGCATTCCTAGGCTTTCAAACAAAGAGGTAATAAACATCAGTCCATCTTTTGGTTGTGCATAAGACCTAAATAACCCTCTCTTTTCTCTGTTTGAGAAGCATAGCACTTCTAGATTAAACCTAAATTGGAGTGCATATTAATTATAGTGGTTAGTAGCAAGAAATATTTTTTTTCCAGACACATCAAACCTGTATCTGGTATGATCTTTAGTGATGGTTAAGGATACTTGTAATTACATAATCTCATTCTGAGATCAGTCAAAAGTATCCTGGGTTCCAAGGCTAAAACATGCAGGAGTGTCTAATACCTCTAAAAGAAAAAAGGAAAAGAAAAAAGGAGAAAATATATATATATATAAAAAAAAGAGGATGAAAAGACTGCCTTACACTGTTAAGTTTTTTATGTTTAAATGTTGAAGTGGTTTCTTTTATGGAAGATTTTCCATGTAAATCTCCTTTAACTATCTACCAGAAACATATAAATATATATACACTCTCCCTATTTACAAAAAGGTACAGACTCTTTCTACAGTCAAACAGAGAAAAATCTCTGCTATGGAAAACTTTCAATATTCATTACTGGACCTAGGTTTGGCAATTTAACAGGAGCTCTGTGTTACAGTAAGCCATTTTCATATATCTTTTGTATCCCTCTTGTTCATGTTGTGTAGCTGGGAAAGCCAGCATGCCAGCTCTCTCCAGCAATAGTCTGTGTGTTTGAGTGAAAGAGAGCATTGCAAATGTGCTGAAAGCAAAGCTGGAAAAATAGATATTGGCCAAAATGTAGATCACAGTAATTCAGAGCTAGAATCATATAAATAGTCTTATATTCCACTTTAAATTCCAAGGAAAATCAAGAAAACAAAAGTACTGTATACATTTACATTTTAAATTGCATAATCATGTTATTATCTGAAACTAATACCATGCTGTTAAAATTTAGATAAAATGTCCTGCAATGCATACAAAATGTTCATTTGTTGAAGGCCATTAAGTTAATTTCCTGGGAACAAGATTAAATGCAAGGCATTTACATAATCATTAGTTGTGAGGTGTAGAATAGATAATTAAATATTCCACCACATTAATTTATATTTAATTAACTGTGCTTCCATGATCCTTCTGCCTGAATATTAATATTGTGTAAATAAACAATTAGGATGCATGCTTTGCAAAATCTTTACTGTAAAAAAATGTGATCAAAGAAATTTATGAAATCTACTTGAATTAATAAACACTTAAAGGTTTTGTAAAACAGTTGTGGATCTTGAAAGTTTTGCTAAATAGCTCCAAGTAGTATGATTTTTAACACTTTAATTCTTCAAGTGTTCAGTGTGTCAGAGTTGTCATGACAAACTTTTAATTATAATTTTTCCTATTCTACATTTCACAACCTCTCATTAAAATTGGTTAACATACATAAAAGCCAATAAAGCATGCAATAGAACTTTGCATTGTTTAGAAAAGACAGTAAAGCCATAGGAAAGTAATGAACATTCTATTTTTCTAGCAAAAAAATACAGTTTCAGAGCTCTTATTTCCATATTAAAGGGATACTATTTGAAAGCACTTAGGCCATACCTGACAACACTAAAGAAACCTCTGTTTTTTCTTCTGATTGTAAAAAATATGTTCTCGTCAGAAGTGGTTTCAGCTGTATGCATAGATGAACAACATACAGACAGTGAACTGAAATTCAGAGCATGGGTTTTTTTCATGTAAATAAAAGTTATTCATTGCTATTGGTCTGTAAAGACTCATCTGATACTGTCTTCTGTTTCTAGCAGGAATACCTGTAGGAATTACCTGTACTCTCAAATAATACTTACAAATGTATCCAGTGGTATTTTGACAAATACAAAAGAAGTATCGTAGCATAACGATAGGGAGAAGATACCTTTGGAAGCCTACCTGTCTGAAAGGGAACATGACAAAAAAGGAGGCTGTCCAACAGACTGGAATTTTGAGGGACAGTGTGTGTTATAGGAATCCTCTGCAGACCTGTGATTTTCTGTGCTATGAAGGCTGGAGAGAAGACTTGTTAGAAATTTTACTTCTGTAACTGAAAAATCTTAAGTTTTCATTAGTTTTGATTTGCAGTGTACTGGGACATCTGAAAGTCCAGTTGCAGTTAGTGCAAGTTGAGAGGGCTAAATTTATACTTCTGAATATAGGTCTATCCAGAAAGTATCTTTAGGATTCTTCATAGCAAGGAAGTGGTTTGGCACAGGTTCTCTCCTTTGTGACATTACAAAAAGCTGCAACTCATTATATAAAAGCATATATACTCATATATATCAATATATAGGAAGTTTTGACCCAGACACCTCCCTCCCGCCCCCTGGAACATGAGAACATTCCAAGTGTCTTTAAATAGGTATGTTAACGTTATTCTTACATTATCGATACATGAAAGGAAGTCTGACTAATGGCGGCTAATCACGCACAGAAAGAGTCCATTGGTAGTACAAAATTACTATTGCTGAAATGCAGGCTAAATGAACTTATATTAAAAACAATTGTAGAATAGTAATGTACTTACATTAATGTGATTGTATTTAATTAGAAATCTGAAGTTTTATAGAGAAAGGTCTTACTGTTTTGTAAAAAGGAAAACCTGGTCCCTGCGAACAAAGATCTTATTTGAAACATAAACAGAATGAAAAATAAGGATGTAATTTCATATAATTCTTAAACTAACGTTCCTTACAGAGATGCTCTTTTCTCCCACAACTAACCATGCCTTCCTGCCTCTGCTTTTTGAAACAGACCTAATGATTATATGAATATGAGATACATAGGATCAGCTTGCATAGATACACAAAAATGTCTGAACCAAGTCATTTCAAGCCATGTAGTTGCTAGAAGTGACTCCAGGTATAAGTTAGGATGCATGGTTAGGAGTGGAAGAGGAACAAGACCACCTCTTCAGACAGCTGTCTGCATTAGAACGGTTCCAGAACACTATAAAACCGCATCCAATTTTAATTTTTTTCTTCATTTCTGTGAGATGGGAATTCCATGTTTTCTTCTTCAAGTTTTATTTCTAAAGCAAGAAGGTAATCGTGTTTGTTAAGTAACTAAAACAAGCTAACCTTGGTTTGAAGGCAGTGGCTTTCCAAGTAAGTGTGTATGATATTTAAATATTCTGCCTTTCAGCTTTTTTATTAGTACCTTTGAGGTTTGTGATTATAGTTGTATAACATGCAGATGGTACTATTTTTTCCCCAGATTAATTTTAAAAGCTGTTTGGGGTAGACTAGTACTCAAAATAAAAGTTGGAAGCTTTGATAATTTATAATACTATGCAGAAGTGTACCGTGCAATACAAGACAATAAATCACATTAGTTATGAAAACTGGTAAGGTAGTAAAATGGTGTTTTCTATATGTCAGGAGAAAGAAGAAACACAGTGAGTCATGAAGGCTGAGTATTGCCACTTGAGGTTTTAAACAGTGTACTCCCTGAAAATATCAAGTTGAGGTGATTCATGGATGTTAGACAATCTTCCTTCTTTGTGCAGTTGCATGAATAGGGTCATGAAGGTCAGGAGGAAAAAAAAATAAAGAATATCTCCAAATAAATTGAAAGTAGGCAGCTGGCATAGAACAGTCAAAGGCTGTGATAGAAATGGAGAGTGTCATTTAGTAAAGGCATAATGAATGACAAGCATGCTGCTGGCTACTTAAAATAAAAGTTAAGAAACAAGAAACAGTAGAAACTGGTTAAAACAAGAGTAAGGCTGTTTTTCTTACCACCCAGAAAAACGAATGTAAAGACAATGCAGTTGATATAAAGTGTTACTAAATAAACTAGAAAACCAGAAAAATTCCAAGCTAGTTTCAGAGCTGATGTGAAGGTGCACTAACAGTTAACATCTGACATTCCTGCCTAGTATGAGGGAACTAATACTAACCAACTGGCCAGAATAACGGTATCTTAGCAAGTATGTGTGGAGTTACTGGAGCGGTGTCGTAATCCTAATTGATTTTGGTGGGTACTTGTAGAAGTAATACTGTGTAGTCTGAGGATGTAGATTTTGAGTAGGATCATCTTCTTTTAATGTAAAGGAATATTGCCATTTCTATGTTTGTTGTACTTGTTCCAGAGATTAACTGTTATTCATGTAGAGATTCAGTGTCAAAGTAAGGGGAAAAAAGCTATTCTTGATGATTTTTGAAGTAATTCTTGATAACTGAATGGACACAAGCTTATGGAATGTGTAGTAAGAACAGCAGTGACAGGTCCAGAGACAGGAAAGAATGCTAAATTTATAAGTTTTTGTCTAGAAAAAGGAAGGTTTCAGATATCATTTTGTTGGCTTGGTGCTTTGGAGTATATCAAAATGGACAAGGCCTTAAAATCAGAAATCCTAAATTCTAATTCCATCACTACTGCTGTTTCATTAGCTGTGACACTTTGACAGACTGATAAAGGCACTGAAAATTACTACATCTTCATTAACATCTGAAGAGACTGTAGTTTTGGCAGGAATTTTTTACTGTGAGTGATTAGTGATGCATCGGATGAGTCTTAATGCACCCCTAAAAATGGAGGATTCTCTAGTCTTACCTAAGAACAATGCTGTGAAGCTTACAATTTGTTTTAGTCTTGTGTAATGTTAACCAACAGAAGCTGCTAATGCAAAGTAATGCCTGTGGAATCTCATCTAGGAGAAGCTTTCAATGCAAAGTATTAAAACCTATAATGAGAGAACTAAAGACTGTTTCTCTCTAATATACTATGCTATCAAAAATGCTGTTCATTAGAGTCCTATTTCATAAATATTTTTGTGTAGGAAGTTTTGCAGAGACATAGAAGTACACTACATTGATTTCCAGTGCCATGGTGACTAATATCTTACAGTGTAGTATGCCTTTTAAACTTCAGACTATATATTACTGCTTCTTATACCATATTCTTGGGAGGAACCGATGCTTTGCATCTTGTAATGTAATTATCTTGAGACAAGGTGATCCTGTGGTTAAGATTATCCCCCCAAAAATCATCTTCTGACAAGATTATTGTAGAGATGACATTGATAAATAGCTAGAGATATGGAAGACTGACCTGGAAAATATAACAAGAGTGCAAACTAGACTGAGCATTTAGTTGAACCTTAACTCTTTAGGAAAGTATGGAGTATGTGAAATTGTTGGTATCCATAACAGGCTTCAGACTGACTTTCACATCAGAGTTGGTGGGGAAAAAAACATGAGCAATTTATTTGTAAATCTTAGAACTGGACATTTCTACTTTAATTGGTCAATCTAGCATTCATTATAGGATTTAGTTAAAGAAATGTCTCTGCTTTCACTGAAGTAGATTAAAAATATTGTATTCATTTGATGGCAAGTGTGGATACTACTTAGCTTAAAGTATGTAGTACATAGATGGAACTGGAAATAATGGATTGATTATTTTTGGCTAATAAAAAATAAATTTGGATGATGAAAAATCATCAGTTTTGGCTGCTATTCATCACAGACTTTTTCTAGTTGCCGAAACAATGTCATGCTTGGTGTTTTCTTTTAGAGGTGGGAAAAGATCAATGTCAACTTCCCTTTGTATGTTTGCTTACCAAATGCATTGATTCTTGATACTACGTGAAGGATACTAGCATGAGGATCCTAATACAGGATCCTCATATGGTGAGTAAAGAGAAAAGGATTTAACTGTTTCCAAGGGAAAAAAAATATGAGAACATACTGGTTTATTGTCAGTTCTTGAAGCCTCTGCAAGGTTGAAGTAAATAGTTATTGCTGCCAAAAAGCTGTAAGCTTTAGATGAAAGTTAATGTGTTGGAGAGTGTCCAAGTATGAAATGATCAAAGGGACATAGGTCTGGAGGTTTAAACTATGCTGATAAGTCGAAGATTAAAATGTTACAAAGCCAAACTTTGAGCTGACCTTAAATACTCACAGACAACACCTGTGTTGTTGACCTACAGCTTTTGCACAGGGAAGAGCACAATGCTTTCAATAATTCTGTTTACAGTTCTTAGTCTGCCATCCTTCATTTTTTTATTATATTCCTCATTTAAATGAAAAAAAATTTAAGTAATCTGTAGATATTCAATATTTCTTGATCACTCAGCCTTCTCTGAAAAAGACTCAGTAAAATTATCACAATACGAATGTATTCCCCTTTTGCTCCAGGATGAGCTTGTGTCTCTGCATTAATTTCTTTTCTTCTATTCCACAGATAATTAATAGAAGATACTGGGAAGTACTTAACTTTACTTCAACCTATTTGAAGTTTATTACCCCTGTGACTCATACATCACAACCACAAAAAATGGATAAATTGTAAAATCTACAATACTAAATCTTCACTTCAAGGACTACTACTCCCAAATCTCCTAGCAGTACATTTTTAGACTGCCCTTTCTAATAACTTAGTTTCCCACTGAGTAAAAAGCTTTTAGTATGTTGAAAATGGAGCAGTGTTATTCTTAGCTACTTGATTCTCAAACTTCTAGTTCTGCTATTGGTTCAAGTGGCAGATCCTTCATATACTCATTCTCCAAACCATTTTTATGACATTAATATAAAACATTGCTTTGAGACATGTAGTAATTTCATCAAGTTGTCGTTTGATTGATGTGATTAAAATATATTTGACTACATCTAAATTCCTATATATCTTAAACATTGAACAAGACGTTTTGAAAATGGCATGGATTTCAGAAGGCTCAAACACTTTACTACTTCTGTAAGTTTAATAACGTATGGTAATACTTTCTGGCATTGTAGGAGTGTTTGTAAAACCCACATGCAATTTACTTGTTTGAGTTTGAAAATGAAATAACATGGCATTTTCCATAAGGTTTAAAGATAGTTAACTGTCAGAAATTACTGACTAGTTAGAAATAAAACTGAATTTTAAAATTCAAAACAAAGTATGAAGAGAAATTTGAAATGTTTTGGATTTCTTAATTTGTTCATAGCACAAGATAAGGAAATCATTAAACATGAGAGACCAAAGAGAGTTTTAGCAATGGCTAAGAAATTAAATTCCAAAGGAGACAGAAGATTAACCTCTATATAGCACACTCTTCATCGGGTCATAGATTTTAAGGCCTGAAGAGATGATGGTGATCATTAGTTCAATCTGAAATCAGTGATTCCTACATGACATTTGCAAATTCCCCAGTTTGGTGGGGAAAGATGCTAGAAAGATGCCTAAACCTGATTTCCAAATGAAATGCTTGGACATTCTAAGTAGATACTCAACAGAACATAGAGAATATATGTGAGATCTACGATAGGAAATACCTAACTTTACAACCCAATTTTATTAATGCTTATTTTAATGTTAGTAATGTGCATAGGCACATAGCTAGTCCCTGCAAATACATATCATGTGAGCAAATGACCCAAATATATTGTGTATATTCAAATTCAATGGTATTTCTTACTCCATAATGCATTCACCTCAGACTACACTTATATACTCAATATATTGCTAAAAGTTTGTTTTAAACAATTACGGAAAGGCTTCTCAGCAACATCTCCACCTGCATTAGTTTCATTTCAAGGAAATTTGTGAAATGATAAGTAGAAGCTTCATCAAATGATGGGGAAATGAATCAGCAACTCATTCATCTGATATCTTTCAAAGGCTTTTTTGAGTATAGGATGTAAATGACAGTAACTTCTGATCATCTTTGAGTTACACAGTTTCTTTCACAAGGTCAGTTTTTGAAAGGTATCAGATAACATACATACAGTATCCTATTATAAAGTGAACAAGCATTTAGAGCTAATGGCCCTTGTGGCTAGCTCACTATTAACAAAATAACTGGTGAACAAATGTGGCATCACTATGAAATGAAAAAAAATATTCTTTTAACAATGTTTTCCCACTACTTTTTCACATTTTTCTCTATAACATTTACATTTACATCACTTTTATCCAAAGTGATTTATTCCTTTGAGGTAAAGAGTGAGATCAAAAACATGGTATTGTACAAAATCCACAAGTTCCTTCTGGACTCTGTTACATTTATTCTAGATATGCATTTACAGTCTTTCTCCTACGCAGTAATTTCCCATTCTGTAAAATGGGAAATCCCTTAAGAAACTTTGCATTTGGAAGCTTAAAAACGTCTTTTTCACTGTGTGAAGATTCTTAAGGGAATTAAAAAGAAGAGGGTAGTGGCAACAGAAGATACTGAAAAGAGGTCTAGTGTTTTGAGTCACTTTATATTATTTTAAACCATGTTTTACAGTATATGCAGAATTCAGGTTGAGAGGTCTTCCACTGAACCTCCCTCTGTTCTCAATAATGCACAACTTACTAGAAAGTTACAGGGTGATGGTTCTTTTGAGTTTAAATTAACCCAAAGCCAAGTTTCTTTAAAGCAAATAATTAAAGAATAAAAGGGGAATGTTTCTGCACAAAATTAGTTAATAATTTGTCTGTAATATTTTTACTGAGAAAATGAACTGTATTCTTCTTACCCTCCTTTTGTTCCATTACAATTACCTTTCCAATTCTGTTGTATCTTAAAAGAGCTTGCCAGTAAAACAGCAAACAAGGCATGACTGTTGTCCCAAAGGAACATAAGTTTTTGAAAACAGTTTATGTCAAGATCTTACTTTTATAAATGTTGAGCCCTACCTTGCTTCACCTAGTACTTTTGAGTGGTTTTATTCATGGATCAAAGTACTGCTCAAGATGAACAAATGTCCAGGGACTGTTTATATAAAGATCAAAGATAAAGCTAAGCAGGGCAAACTTATCAAGTGTAATTGCACCAGGGTCCACAGCTTACTAAGGCCCAGGAGGCAGATTCAGAAGATCAGGAAAGGCAGCCTCAGCGCTAGTTGTCTGTGTTGCATTGCTTGCACTAACACCAATGCCAGCTATGCTATACCATTACATATAAACCCAAGTGAAAGCAAGAATCTCAGCAGTATTTCTCTCCTTTGATGCCAGCCTGCAAAGTTGTTTACACCATTTCCAGTATGCTCGTATTATATACTGTAAACAGAGTCTTCCAAGTATTTTTTTAAATTAGTCTCTTTCTATACATGCAGCAGTTCCTTTATCCAAAAGGCCTTTCCTTTGACTGTTTTTTGTATTTTCCCTTTGCTAAATTATTGCCAGTCTTCCTCTGCTGGGGTTTATTTTTGACAAAGTGGAATTTCCCCGTGAGTTAAAGATGTGACTGAGGTCAGGCTGTCAGGCCTGTACTTCCCTGGATCCTCCTTCCTGCCCTTCTTGTAGATGGGTGTCAGATTTTCTAACCTCCAGTCAACTGAGACCTCCCTGTTTAGCCAGGACTGGTGATAAATGATGGATAGTGACTCACTGAGCACTTACACCAGCTCCCTCAGTACCCTTGGGTTCCTATCGAGCCCCATAGACTTGTGTGTGTCTAAGTGGTGTAGCAGGTCGCTGACCATTTCCCCTTGGATTATGGAGGCTTTGTTCTGTTCCTCATCTCTGTCTTCCAGCTCAAGGGGCTGGGTACCCTGAGAACAACTGGTTTTACTGTTAATGACTGAGGCGAAGAAGGCATTAAGTACCTCAGCCTTTTCCTCATCCTTTGTCACTATTTTACCCCCTGCATGCAATAAAGGATGGAGATTATCCTTAGCCCTCCTTTTGTTGCTAATGTATTGATGGAAACATTTTCTAATGTTTACAACAGTGCCAGATTAAATTGTGGTTGGGCTTTGGCTCTTCTACTTTTCTCCCTGCATAACCTCATTACATCCTTGTAGTCTTCCTGAATTGCCTGCCCCTTCTTCCAAAGGTCATAAACTCTTCTCTTTTTATTTTTCTGAGTTCCAACCAAAGCTCGCTGTTCAGCAGGCTGGTCTTCTTTCCCACTGGCTCATCTCTTAGCTCATGAGGACAACCTGCTCCTGTGCCTTTAAGTCTTCCTTCTTGAAGCACATCCAGCCCACTTGGACTCCTTTGCCCTTCAGGACTGGTGAAACATGTGCACAGTCTTTTTAATCAGAAATAACATACTGCTAGTTTTTTTTCCCCAAGGTTTGTTTTTTATTTTATTTTGTTAAATTGGAATGTTTTCATACAGGAAGCAATATTTCAAAGGAAATAAAATCCCTATTTTTGCCCACACCTGATTATTTTTTATTGTCAGCCATTCTCTGATGTCAGCGTTTTTTAAGCAGTTTTCCACTTTAAAAGTCATCTCCAGTAGACAGATAATCTGTCTAAAAAGAAATCACTTTTGTCAATCACAGAGTTTAAAAAAAATAATATCTTCCTTGTGTGACACTGTTCTCTTACTAAGAGTTGAAAATATAAATTTGGGTGGGAAAAGAGAATCTTTCCCTGAAGTTAAAGGAAAACGAATATTTCCAATAGTTAAAGCTGGTACTGGATTCTTCTCACAGTGCTGTTTCAGCCGGCTGTGGAAACAAGGTACAGGGTCAACAAGATCATTCTACCTCTAGACTTTCCAAGGGAAAAAATAGTTCTTGTGTTTCCATTCCTGGTGAAATGGCAGCATGGTGATGAGACATTCGGAAGTTTTATAATTCAATCTGGGAACCAGAGAAATGAGAAAACAAATAGAAACCAAAAAGGGTTCACTCTTTTTTTTTTCCTTAAAAAAAAATCCTAAAAAATAAAATAAAATAAAATATTTGCTTTTCATTTGTTCTTTTCCACGTCAAACTGTTACTCTAAGTTAATTTATGGACCTAAAAGGCAACAGAATTGTTATTATTAAAAATTTAAAAACCCACACCCAAGAACCTATGATTTATTATTCTGTGTGAACATGTCATTCTATTGAAAAGAAGATATAAACCAATGAAACAATATAAATAACATTCTGGAAATGGAATGTTTTGTAAATAAAGCATAGGGATATTTCCTATCTTTACCATCCTTTACAAAAGGAGATAAGTATGTATTTGAGAGCAGGTCATGCATTATGGGAAGTGACCAAAAATCTCTTCTTATCCCAGAGAGAGCTTTAAGGCAAGTAAAGGGAACATGTAGAAATGTCTGAGATAGACACCTATTCTTGTAGTTCTAGCTGATCTTTAAACTAATTTGAATACATTCAAGCTTGAATTCATAGTCTCAGAAACTGAAATCAATTTAACTTGAGTTCATTTGACAGCTAAGAAAGGAAGTCTGACTAGAGAAGGATGTGTAGCACATGTAGAAGTTAATTCTGTATTTAAAATCAGTTACTGCCATACACTGTACTTGCTAGCTTAACAAAGGTAAAGACAAATAGCCTAAAGGTGAACTAAGGTTAATACCTTTATAGCATACATAGCCCAGCAATTTTAATAAACATAATGTTGTTAAATAGATTTTACACCGTGCAAAACTTGTTTGAATATTCAAGCTTTGTCCTGTTCCGCTTGAAGATAAAACCCAGGTCTGTTTAAAGAGTTAATTAGAAATACAATAAAAAGTACTTAGATAATTTAGAGTTAAGGATTATCCTAGGAAACACAGAAGACCCAGATTCAAGACATTGCTATTCCCTATTATGAGCAAAAATTTACATCCTTGTCCATATCGTTATTCACTGTCCTGGGGTTTTCTCCTAACATTTCAATCTGTAATGGCATCTTTTGGCTCAAGTAAGTTGAGATGTAAAGGAAAAAGGAAGACAAGCAAAAAACACCCCCAAGCTTTATCTGAGGATATTCCCAGCTAACTCTACCATGACAGTCAACGTGTAACTTTAATGGTCCCTCTTATCATTACAAACAAGGAACATCAAACATAGCACAAGTTTCAAGTCTTAAAATGCTTTGCAGCTGAAGACCCCATTTGGTAAAAAAGAAAAAGGAACGTAATAGAAATCAGAGCAGTATTAATGAAGCACTTCCTTTCCTCCTTCAGCTGTGATGGAGGAGTCAGTTAAAAAAGGTGTTAGAAAAGATTGTGCCTAGTCAGAACAGCAATGGTGGGTGGTTATAGGTTGTGACTTTGCAGTATTGAATCTGTGATAAAAGAATGTTAAGTAGAAAAAGTACATATGGAGACATTAGAAGAGAATTTAAGGAAGCAGTGAAGGACAGACAGGGACATGTCATGCTAGACTATACTATTTAACTCTCTTTGTGGCAGGAGATGGGTGTGAGTTTCCTGGTTTTCTGTCTTCAGTATAATATGAAGTGATGGCCCTGGAGGCAAAAAAACTAAGAACTAATCAACTCCAGAATAGGGAGAAGCCTAAAGCTGGGTATAAGCTTTTAGGGAGCGACTTGGAGTTTTCTGTTAGCCTGAGAGCAGTGAGCCTTTCTGTCAGACAGAAGAGGTCATGGGTGAGAAAGTCGCAGCTAGATCAGACCTGATTATAAGGGGTATGATAGAAACTGAAATTCTTCTGACATATAGACTCTTCTTAAAGGAAAACCAGACTTCCAAATCAACAACTGGCAAAACCCTAATTTGTGCAGTTTTTTTTATTGCCAAGTATTCTTTTAATCATCTCTGTGTACAAAGGGAGGACAGCAGCTCCTTACCACAAGTTGTAAATGAAGCATGGTAGCTATATCTTCGTAAACATGACTTTTTTTACTATTACTTTTTTTAAACTGAAGATGTATGTATTGAATTAGTGGAATATATAGATATTCATATTCCGTGTTGCTATTCATTCACCAGTCTCCCTGCAGGTGAAATTTACTTCTGTGCTTTCACTATAAAGCATAATTGCATTCTGTGCTCAGCTCTGGCTGAGTTTAAGAACAAACATGATTTGTTTGTAATCACAGATGCTTCTAAGATTGAATAGTGAATCAGTCCTTGAATTTTCAGGAATGTTTGAAGTGCGTATTTGTGTGTTACTGATAAAAAAATGTAGAAACAAAAAACCTCCAAAATTAAGTCTTAGTCCTTACTGCCACCAATGATCATATACTTTACATATACAATTAACAAAACAGTTGAAGATCCTGTATCTTTTTTTTTACCTCTTCTGATTCAGGTTGGCATCAAGAACTAGGTTTGATATACAAAATCCCTTGCCAATGCTGATTGTGTTTAGATTTGAATCTGCAATCCAGCACATTAAATCAGTCCCTTAAACTTCATGATCCCCTTTGAAAACAACTTTAGTATGTACTTTTCCATATTCCTTGATTTCTTACTAGTAGTACAGGATGAAATGGTGCTGAGGATTCCTCTTTATAAAGCATGGGAGAGACAGTTCTTTTTAATGATTTAGTTCTTAATAATGTTTGAAATTCTGATGTAAAAGGCTTCATATTTAAACTAAAAGTATATGATAAGTTAGAAAGTCAAGCATTCTCATTAGAACTCTGACTTATATATCATCTGGAATGAAGAGGTTAGCTAAACAAAGCAGCTGGACAACTGAATGTGAATGGGGGCCTCTTTCTTTATAGGTTTCAGATGTGTCTTGTGAACATCTCATTATAAATTGGAAATGTAGTAGATGGATTTAGAAATTGTAGGAAATTTTGGTGGGAAAAAAAGCCTGTGGAAAGAGAAAAATTTTATTTAAAGGAAAAGAAAAATTACTACTTTTGATAAGAAGATCATTACACACAGCTGGTCAGTGAGCCAACCAGGGGAGATGCCCCACTGGACCTGCTGTTTACAAACAAGAACTGGTGGATGATGTGGTGGTCTGGGGATGTCTTAGGCATAGTGATCATGAGATGTTAGAGTTTTTGAATCTCGAAGAAGGAGGGGGGTCAACAGAACCTCTACCTTGGACTTCCAAAGGGCTAACTGTGGCCTGTTTAAGAGCCTTGTTGACAGAGTCACTTGGGAGACAGTTCTGAATGAAAAAGCAGTCCAAGAAATCTGAATATTCTTCATGAAGGAAGTCTTAAAGGTCCAGGAGCACACTGTCCCCATGTGCTGAAAGATGACACCATTTCCCACAGCATTCTCCTGGAGAAAATGGCTGCTAATGGCTTGGATGGATGCACTCTGTGCTGGGTTATATCTGGCTGGACAGCTGAGCCCAAACAGTGGTGGTAAATGGGGTTACATTCAGCTGGCAGCCAGTCACAAGTGGTGTTCCCCAGGGGTCAGTACTGAGGCCATTCCTGTGTAATATGTTCTTCAATGATCTGGACAAGGAGACTGAGTGCACCCTCAGTAAGTCTGTAGATGACACCAAGTTGGGTGGAAGTGTTGTTCCACTTGAGAGTAATAGGGCTCTACAGAGGGATCTGGGCAGGCTGGACTGATGGGCCAAGGCCAGCTGTATGATGTTCAGCCAGGCTCAGTGCTGGGTCCTGCACTTGGGTCACAACAGCAGCACTACAGGCTTGGGGAAGAGTGGCTGGGAAGGTGCCTGGAGGAAAAAGACCTGCGAGTGCTGGTTGATGGCTGCTGAACGTGAGCCAGCAGTGTGCCCGGGTGGCTGAGAAGGCCAGCAGCATCCTGGCTTGTATTGGAAATGATGTGGCCGTCAGGACCAGGGCAGTGATTGTCCCCCTGAACTTGGCACTAGTGAGGCCACACCTGGAACACTGTGTTCGGGTTCGGGCCATTCACCACAAGAAAGACAATAAGGTGCTGGAGTGTGTCCAAAGAAGGCTGACGGAGCTGGGCAAGGGTGCAGAGAACAAGTCGTATGAGCAGCATCTGAGGGAACTGGAGTTGTTTGGCCTGGAGAAAAGGAGGCTCAGGGGAAACCTTCTTGCTCCATACAACTACCTGAAAAGAGGCTGTAACAAAGCGGGTGTCAGCCTCTTCTTCCAAGTAACAAGCAGTGGGCAAAGAGAAAATGTCCTCAGGTTGTGCCAGGGGAGCTTTAGATTGGATACCAGGGAAAATTTCTTCGTGGAAAGGGTGGTGAAGCCCTGGAACAGGATGCCCAGGAATGTGGTTCAGTCACCATCCCCAGAGGCATCTGAAACATGTGTAGATGTGCTGCTCTAGGGGCATGGTTTAGTGGTGGACTTGGCAATGCTAGATTAAGGGTTGGACTTGATGATCATAAACATCATTTCCAACAGAAATGATTCTGAGATTCTGTACCCAGATGGCACAGAAGTAAATGGTGATAGAAGTGCATATTAGGACAAATTTGCTTTATAGGCTCAATGTCAAGACAGAATAGCAACCCTTTTAGCTAATACATCTTAACAAAAAGCATCATTGTTGTTTTGGGAGCAACACCTTTCATTCCAGAGTAACTTTTGCTTTTACTTATCAATTATCATTAATGCAGATGAAAATATATTTAAGTATTTTCTAATTTTTTGTTCTTTGATTTTAAGATTTTTAATTAACTTAAATTTAATTTTTAATTAGCATTAAGATTTTTAATATACTGGGGTTTATTTCAGACTGTATTCTTTTCAGTAATTCCTTAGCCATATTTAATTTTTCCCTATTATAGTATATTTGGTTTATTTTGCTTAAGCCCATCTCGAGCAATGATGATTCTGTTTAATGTATAAGGCTCACTCCTGTTTTATGTCACTGGAATTGTAAAAAGACATGGACTTTCTTGGTGCCACTCCATTTGACCAGTAGTTTTCTTAGTGGTGTCTGGCCAGACTACAAACTTGTGATGCTCTTTTGACAAGATCTTGATAGCATTAAAGAGGGTTCATTGAGTCTGAGAGACTGCAGTTAATAAACGATATTGTTCCCCCAGTGCAGAGAATGTAAATTATAACAGAAGGAAATAATAAAAAAAAAAAAAATCTTCCTGATGTGTTTTAAAAGCATAAGACCTAAATGATGATGACGTAGTTTGGTCATATCGGAGGACCTTAGCATGATACTGTCTGAAGATGAAACACTGATCTTGTTGAAGTAGTGTAACAGCAGCACAGTAAAATTTCAAATACTGTAGTGCTGTGGTTTTGGATTATTGGAAGACAGTGGATTTGTATCGATATTTATGCAGCATTATCATTGAAGTATTTAACTGTCTGAACAAAGTATATGTATGAGAATTCAGAGGTAATTCTCTAGAATTACTCTAGAAAGTAAATGTTTATCTGACTTTTGAATGCAGTCAGAAATCTTGTGCCTTCCCTAATATTTGCTGATTATGGCAGTTTTTTGTCTGTGCTTATGTTATCTCCTTATGATATTTTTGCTATGCAGATTCTCCACATGAAATCACAGTACTGTGATGGCATATATACTGCATTAATAGCTAACAAATTAGTAAATAACAGGGAGAGGTTTTGCTGTTGAAACATACTTTTTCAGTGTCATTTCTGAAGGAAATAAAAACAATCTCCCAGTTCTGCAGTACTTTTAGGTACTAGCAAAGTCAATGTGAGCGGAATGTATGCACTATGTAACAGAAAGTGTTTTGCTGTATGCTAACTATTTTAACTTGCTTTATAGCCCTGTTTCCTTCTCCTGAAGTTTAAGCCCAGCTACCATTTTCAATTTAGCTTCATGTGCACTCTAGCAATGCAAACTCTTGTTTTGTATTTCATAAAAGTAGATCAGGGAATGCAATACTGTTCCTTTGGCAACAATTAAGAGAAAATGAAAAAAACCAGCGTTTATATCCAGTGAAGTTGGCTACACCAAAAGTGACAGATCGGTTGTAACATAGGCCTCCAGCTTATAAACACATAGGCAGGTAAGACATTTAACATATCTGAGTAGTCCCTATGAACTAAATCAGATTATTCACTTGTGCAAGATTGCTCACTGCCTTAATGTCTGCAGGATCAGGGCCTTAGGTTGCAAACATAAACACCAAAGTAATTTCCCTCTTGCTGTGCTGTTTAGCCCTGTTCTCCCATTCATTGCAATTGAAGTAGTGAATGGGCCGTTTTCAACTCCTGTGTTCTATTATCAAAGGCTATAGTGGGAGTATAGGGGTACATAAACACATTTTTTAATTATAAAACATAGTAGTAGAAAACACTTCTATAGGAAATAAAATCATAGTGTTAAAAAACAATATTGAAAATCACCATGCAAAGATGAACAGGAGACTATGGGCATCAGTGAAGTCCTGGTCATTAAATTCCTGCACAATTTCAAATGACAGGATTTTTATAGAGATGGTATTATTTAGTCTAGGATCATATTTAACTTTGTTGGCAAAAACAAAAGACTTTGTGTTTTTTGAACACAAAGACTTCTGTTAAATTAATGAAAGAAAAGGAAATAGCTTTGCAAGCCAAATGAAATCCATATCTTTGTTAGCATCTCCTTGATAACTTTGTAATATCAACTGGGTTTTCAGCTGTTAGGAGCTGATTGATAGTGCTTGTTAAGTTAGTTATCTTTCTGATACATCTTTTGACATTCTAAATATCATCTTGATAAGACTTTCTGGGCAATTGAATTCTGTATCTTAGAGACATTCATAGTAGTATCTTAGAAATAGAAATGACCATGCGTTAATTTTAAATTTTTTAGCTTTCATTTTTTTTTAAACCTAGGATCTCAAAGGCTGCTCAGATAGATCTTCTAGCACATATAGTCATTCTGCCATGAATGTTTAAAGCAAGGTCTTCATTATAATGAAGATGTCATCTCAGAAATGACATAAAGTTTATCACTGTAATTTCATCCTCCATTTTCTTTGTATACTAATCAGTAACTAATCTTATATTGGCCTTGGAAAATAAGATACTAAAAATAGATAACATCTCCTTAGGACTATGTATTCTATAATTCTTTCAGGCTTAGTTATTTTTGAAGTTGCATGCCTATAGATCTTTATTTCTATTTGAAGGCTCTTTGACTCTTTTTCTTATTAGAGTGAAATATGCAAAAAAAAAAGATTATTTCATATTCTCACAAATACGGGCCTTTTTTGAAAGGAATGCTAGGTTTATTAATTCATGTCAGTCAGTTCTCCACTGACTAAAATGGCTTTTAACAAATGCATACTTTTCCTAAATACACCCATCTTTTAACACTATAGTGTAAAAAAGCCTGTCTTTCTATAGGCAAGTTATTGAAGCTCATGAAGTAATCCTTCAGTAAGCTCATATTCAGAAAGAGTACTCGGCTGAAACGGTGTACAGAGTGGTACAGAAGGCTGTTACTCTTCAGAGTTAAATGTATGGCTGCATCCTCACTGTGCATCTCTGTTACAGAGATGAAATATTGTGCTGAAATCTGAACGCAGCAAAACCTAAAGATGTGTCTGCAGGGTAGGAAGGCACTTGCGTCCATCCTGACCGTCTGCATGGACCCAGATTTGTGTCTGACCATGTGGGTGCTAGAACAGTTACTGTGTAATCCAGTCTGTTATCGTGGCATCCTCCTGCAGGTGACAAGCCACCTTTGTGGCTCTCTGAAAGAGCCCAGACTTCAGCTGCCACAACAACAGATGGGAATGCAGACAAAGGGCCTTGACAGTGCTTTGAACAGCGTGGACACCAGCAGCTGAGTTAAAAGCCTTCTGTTGGCAGAAATAAGGAGATGCCATTCTAAGTCAGGGAGCTGCGCACAGGGTTACAAAGATGCAGTATGGGGTTCTAGGTGCACTGGGAGAAGAGAGCATGGAGTGTTGCTCAAGGAGATTCATCATGCAAAATGGATGCTTAAATGGAAGTGTAACTGATACCTTTGTAAAATATTAAAATCTGAAGAAGCTAAAATCTTATAAACTGCATGGTTTCACAAAGTACAATAACCATGGTAAAATTATATTATTATTATTATTATTATTATTATTATTATTATTAATCAACTACAACAACAACGAGTACAACAACAGTTATAATGAAAAGGAAGGAGAAGGGGAGAGGAATGAAATCCAAAGGGAAGGGTGAAAAGAAAACAAGTGATGCACAATGATATTGCTCACCACCCACTGACCAATGCCCAGCCAGTCCCCAAGCAATGATCCGGAGGCCCCAGCCAACACCTCCCTCCCACCCTCCCAGTTTATATACCAGGCATGACATCCCATGGTATGGAATACCTCTTCGGTCAGTTCATGTCAGCTGTACTGGCTGTGTCCCCTCCCAATTCCTTGTGCATCTCCAGCCCTCCCACTGGCAGGGCCTGAGAAACTGAAAAGTCCTTGACTATAAACATTACCTAGCAACCACTAAAAACATCAATGTGTTATCAACATTGCTCTCACCAAATACAAAACACAGCACTGCACAAAGTACTAAGAAGAAAATTAACTCTATCCCAGCCGAAATCAGGGTAGGATCACATAGTATTTATCCATAACAGTGACACTTCCAGTCTTTCCCTAGATAATTCATTTTTCCATTACTGAAAATGGTTATTCTGACTGGAAGAATAACCACAGAAAGCTTTTTTAAGAAGCTCAAAAATATGAAATGAACAAGCTACACTTTAATAGAATTGAATCACTTCAAAGTATACATCCAAAGCCTGCTGGCAAATTTCTCGGGTGGCTGACTACACACAGAAAAAAAACCACATTTGTGGAGGTGTGATTTAGCAGGCCACTCCTCTGTACTGACTGATGTTTGTGTATTTGTCACTTCAAAGGTGATGAATTAGAAATATCAAGCATCATTAAAATCAATGGGAGTTTGCTCTTGACCTTACTAAGGCCAGAATTTTACCCATTATCACTGATCTTTTTGTTCTTCTATTTTGTCACTTTGGTCTGCAGCTGTGAAACTTTTGCTAACTTATGTTGTATCTCCTATGTAGAATTGTAATCAGTACAGGATTGGCTTCCAGGGGAGCTATTCTGTACTCACCATATTATTATCAGGCTAAATTGCCCTTAATACGCTGACTTTACACTACTTTGAGAAGTCCTGTCACTAAGCATTTTTTCCCAGTATAGCAAATGTAGATGACAAGATAATGATGATAATAATAAAACATAACTTTGATATGTGCATATATGTTGTCATCTGCAGATTTGACAGGGTGTCTACATGATAAGATCAGTAGAAGCATTAAACAGGGGGATGTCTAAATGCACCATGTGTTTTACAGCAGCAAGAAACCTGTGGACAAGTAGCTATTTTCATAGAACTGACTACAAATAAGCCTAGGGCACCCAAAACATAAATGGATGATTTATTTTTTAAAAAATCCTCTTCTATTACTCTGAATGAAATCAAGCTTTCTCTGGGAAGATCTTGGTTCTGCAGGGAAACCAGCCAAACCAAACCAAACCAATCACAAACTCTAGTTTCATTTCAGTGCAAGTGGCTTAATAGCTAAAAAATAAAACTCCAAAACTCTTGTCTCTTTTAGGACACAAAATCCATTGCCTGAACAGGTCTATCCCCCAAAAAAGGATTTTCTTTTAGTTGTTTTTTCTGGTCTCTCCAAAGCCACATCCACTTGTAGTTTGGCTTTTGGCTGGGAGGAAGGCCACGAATACACCACATTGGAGGCTGAAAACATGACACAGCAATTTTTTAATGGAGAGTATATTTTCATTGTGTGCAAGAAAATCACTGATTATGTGCAGTGATAAAGATGTAGGGTCTGTAGGGTCTTTTAAGTCTTTCTGTGTAGTGCTAAGTTCTTATTTCAGCAGGAACTGTAGTAGCTCAAACTCTTGCCATATTAGCTCCTTAGTGAACCAATGCAATAAAATGTGAAATGGAAAATGAGAAAAGTAATTAATATTACCAATGGCATTTGTTTAAATATTGCTTTTCAAAAGCACTTTAATTACAATATGCTTTTCATGTTGGTTGAGTTCATTTATATAGGGAATACAATAATTAATTATCATAATTAAGACACCTGAATTCAGCCTGACTGGCATTCCTTCCACCCCAAGTTGTATCATTGTTTTATCTCTGACAGTTAGGTTTTCAATCAGATGTTATCTACTTTTTCCTAATCATTAAGAAATGCTTTACTAATTAGCACATGAAATTCATCCTACATCAGACTGAATTGAATCAAGGTCTATTATCTTGAACAGTAAGACACTTCAGAATTCACAGTAATAGGGCATGAATATGTGATACAGTTCATACACATTTCATGAACCTCCACGTTACCGTTATTTTTTCAAGACTGCAATTAGTTATGCCATTTTCAGGTCACTTAATTCTCTTTTACTGTTTAGCAATCTGTTAGATTACAATGCTCTAAAATCATGAGTTAACTCTTCCTTTACATTTTTTGCTGAGATATTCCTCAGTTCTCAAATAAGATTAATTTCTAAAATGTTCTGTTGTGTCCTAAGAAACAAGCTGCCACGTACAAAACTCCTTCCTTGAATATTGTTTCCTGGAAAAAGAGGACATATTTTCAACTGTTATGCCAGTTCTAATTTTAATTCCTAACCATGAATACTGAGTAACCACATGTAAAACAGACGTTCTTGTCCTATCCCCAGGACATACTGCAACCACGCTGAAAAATTTACCATGCTCCTTGACTGATCTTTCACTGAAAATACGGTCATCATGGAATAGGCCTAACTAGCTTAGGACCAATCTAAACCTGATTAGAAGACTTTTATGCTGTTTCTAGTAAACTGTCTGACATGCAAGGGAGGGCATGCCCTTGCCCTTCTCTCTTCTCCAAGGCACAGTTCTGTAGTTGTGAGCGGTTTTAGTTTGCCTTGATTAAGTAAGGGAAAGGGTGTTGAGTTTTATACGTACTTACTACAAAACTGCCAGAACAGATGGAGTTGTATGTTATGAAGGCGAGGCTCCATTACTGCACAGAGAGATTAGAATCATTCTGTACAATATTAAGACTTCTCATTTACATAATAAACCTTACAGGGTTACAGTCTTTATATTCATATATTTGGTACAAATTTCAGACAGAATCTCTTGTATGTGAATTTATTTTAAATACATGAATTTGTGTCAGCACGCAAACACCTACTCTTTAATGGTTTAAAAAAGTGCAAATTTCTCATTTAGGTGAAAGAAAAACATAGAAACTTTTTGATCGCTAAAAAGTAGAATGATGTCTTAAAAATACTGAATACTTAAGACATTCTTGTAACTCCTTATTTGTGTACACAAACCGTAACAGCAAGTGGAAAGCCTGCTCTTGGCTGGAATTCCTGTGCCAAAGCACAATGGATTTAGGAGCTGATTTCCATCCCAACAGACCATTACTGGGTTGTTATAGTATCTAAATAAATCTTCCACAATCTTGTTGCACTGTGAATGTTGCATGATTGTGGATGGTGACAACTTGTTGAGGTGGAATTGCTAGAGTGGCTTTTATCCCTGATATATCTTTGATAATCATATCCAGTACTATGTATTTTACCATAGAAAGTCTGAGAGTTTCCTACCTGTGCCGAAGGAGTGGTGCTTACTGTTGGGAAGTAAACAATGGCAGTGTAGCATTGGAATAGGACCTTCTTACCCCTTCAGTACCTATTTTAAGAGATAAGGGTAAGAATAACATCTCCACATTATTCAGGGTTTCCCAGTACCGAGCCATGAATGCCTCTCAAACCACATACCAAGATCTGAACTGTAGTTTCTATGACAGCAGTGCACTTTTGTGGTGTGCATCTTAAAGAGTGTTCATCCCTACTTCATATCATATCAGTTATCTTAAAGTGATGTTAACTTTTTTTTAAGCAATGTATTTCTGACTCATAGGAGCAACTGAAGAAAAAATCCCTTTTTCTTTGTAATTGTACTGCAGGTTTATGAATGAAAGGGCTTGAATTTGCAGTCTCTTGAGTTAAACAGGAAGTAGCTGGTAGCGGAACACTTCCCCAAGGGGACTCACAGCTTTAGAAGCCATTTCCCAGCTTGCTGCCTTAGAGTCTGAATTTCTTGACCTTCAGGATAAGCTGTAATAGATTTCTGTTTCCCAGGACAGAACTTTCAAGCTTTGGTGCCTCAAGAATCCAGTTAACAATGTTCTTATTTAAAAGTTGAAAAGTGGCCAAAGATTTAAGTTGACTCTTTACAACACCAGTATCTTCAAAATAATTCCATGAAATGCTCAGAATATCACAGAGCTTCTGAGATTGCCAAAATACAGTTTGTACCAGCACTAGTTACATCTTTGAAAATGTTAATCTTTTAAGTTCAGTGAAATGGCACTTAGGTCTTAGCAGCCCGTGTAGGACCGGGCCCATGAAGATGAGTTTGCAGAATGATTTCCCTAGCTTTGGTCCTTTAAATTCAGATAAAGAGTTACTGTAGTAGCTTAGAATTTATTCTTTTGGGGTTTCCTTCTGTAATAAATAGTAGTTCATGTGGTATTTCTATATTAAATATTCTGTTAGAAGTGTCAGCTATCGAGGTAAGAAATTACTTCTTCCCTGTTTTTCCTTTTAAACAGAGAGTTGGTGTACCAGCTTGTATGAAGCTCCTCATACTCAATGAGGAGCAGGAAAAAAAAATCTCAATCAAAATAGCCATACTGCTGAAAATGAATGATTACTCTCAGGGGACGAATGTAGCAGTGGGGAAGAGCTGCATCATACATTTCAATAGAAAATAATGTTTGTATGGGAACAGGGGAGTAGCATATGATTTCCTTCCACATCCACACTGAGCAAGAATATTTTTTGTAGTTCATAATTTCTCTTTAACTGGTATGTTCAGTTACTGTTCATCTCCCTGAGGATTTTTTCTTAGTAATGAAGGAGACTTCACCTGAAAATGGAGTAGCCTGAAATTCGACGAGTTGGAAAAATACATTTTTATCTGAATGAAACAGTGTAGTATTAAAGAAAAGAGCGGGGGGAGGAAAGTAAACATGTATTTCAATAGTCTCAAAAGGTTACTATGCCATTTATGAAAAACAGTGTAATTATGATGCATAATTAATTAGTTAATTACAGAGGTATTTATAATTCTCATATGGGGAATCATATCTTAAATAGTCCATTAATATATTTTTACCCATACAGTCTGAAAGCAAGTAAATAATGTTATTTCAGTTCACGATCAAGTATACTATGACAGAAAGCCAAGGTGATGCACTGCAACTAGGAACGAGGAGAACTGGCTTTCAGAGAAGCTAGATGCGTACCTTTGGGCCTGAAGGCTAAGGGTCCTAGAAGTCAAAGATAAAGTTTATAGTTGGATCTAACGCATGTATGAAGTTGAGGCACAAAAACAGTTTTCAGCCAGCTACACTATGACTCACGAGGACTTTCACACAAAGTGTGTATGGCACTGATTTCAGCAATTTAGTGAACATAAAGTCACTCCCAGGAGCATCACTGGTTCCAGTGTTAACCCAGCAATAAAAATGTTACTAGAGTTTATGATATTTCTAAAAAAGGAATTGTTTCTATGGTAGTGTGTGCTATTCCCTTTCCCATGATCTGCCGCTGCAAATTCCTGTTGTCTGTTATTTGTATTTAACCTTTTGCTTTCTATGACTGGCCTGCCTCCTAGCTCTCACCAAAATTTTAGTTTTGCAGAAGATTATCTTATAAATGTGTGCATTTTGCCTTTAAAGCCGAATGCTAGAAACTAACATATTCCAAATGACAACCAAGCAGAAAAATGTCTTCCAAAATGCTACAGGTTCCCACAGTGGACGGGAGATGGAAATGCATTGTGCAATACATAGCACAGGCAGTGTGCCTGACAATGAAGAATGATAGCATCTGGCTCCTGAGCTGCAATACTGTGATCAAAATTGGCATTTTTCCAAGCCAAAACTTTCTGTGTGAGGAGAAAGTATCCTTCTTCGTGTAATCTCTACTGCATAACAACAGCTCTACCTTGGCAGCACCAAGAACTGGTAACATATAACAAATAGCTTCATGGGGACTTGCTAAGTTAGAAAGTGAGAGGGAAGGCAGAGTAAGCACACTATCATTTTCCTTTAGCATTCTTTTATTTCACTTCTTCCCAGGGGCATATACAGCCCCAGTTTTGGTTCAGGGGATGAACACACCCCATCGTGTCACATCGTGTTTCCTCATCTCATGGCTGTAGGCAGGGAGAGCTGTGCACTGTCTGGGGGCCTGTATCTGCCACACATAGACAGGAAAACAGAGGACTTGTAGCACTGGAATGGTTACATGTGAAATTCTTATCACAGCAAAGGGAGTGGGAATTGAAAGTAAACTGCTGGGCTGACACTCTACTGAATCTGCACTGTGACTTCAACCCATCTGCAGGGAGCAACTTGGACAGGAGCTGACCTTGAATAGCAATCGCAGCTTGGCCTTACTATAGGTAGCTTGTCTATGGTCAGTCATGACTACCATTTCACATTTATAACAATTCCCTCAAGACAGATGTTTCAGTCTGTGCTTATAACTCATTTCCTGTAGGACAGCTCTATCAAGAATGTCCCCGCTGTGATCCTTCCCAGAGAAGATGAAGAATCAAGCAGATGAATGGTGTCATCTACCTTCAGAGGTCTTAGTCAGAGCCGTGGTACTGCATTACTGCCACATTTCAGAATTTTGTTCTGCTCCCTGTTGCTCACCATCTCTTGGTAAATGCATGACTTCAGTGTCTTATGGGCTTTATGAGCTGAAATCCATTATAAGGGAAGGAAAATGCAGATAACCAGCAAAAGTGTTACCCAGAATGGCGTTGTCTATAAACACATAAATACTTGATGTAAGGCAAGAACTTGGAGGATAGATGACTAAAATTTCAAATATAACAGAGCTTAAATTGAGGTTATTTTGTTCTACAATCACAAGATGCTTATGTGTAAAAACAGACTTACAAGATGAAGAGATTGCAAAAGTAAGTTGCTTATGCCCCAATATTTCAGTGGTTCCTTTCTCGGCACTCTAGTTTCCACCCTCTTTTTACAAGCATACCAACTTCATTTTCTTTGTTTTGGTTTTGAAATAAGAAAATAGAAGAAAATAGTAAGAGTAGTTTTTATGTATTCCCCATCTCATATTTTTGTGGGGTTTTATTTCCCCCAGCAACCTCTCTCTCAAAATCTTTGCTAGCTGTGCTTATAAAGCAACCCCACACATTTTCCAATAGTATTTCCACTCTCCAGGATAATGGTTTTTGGACTCATATATTGTAATATTTAAAAGGAAGAAAACATCTAAGAATTCTTCTTATTTTTATCTTTTGATGTTCTGAATTGCCTTTTTTTCTGAAATCTGATGGGTTGCAAGACAAGTTTTTAAGTATTTACAACCATCTCTAATAAACCGCTTCATGGATATTTATGAGGTGCTGTTTTAGCAGGCTGTATTATAATATTAATCAAAGTCAAGGCTGCTGCTTGGAAACACTCCAAGAGTTAGATATTTGCTGAAATCTTTCCAGGTATCTTTATTTTCCCCATTCCTTTTGTTTTTTGTTGTTGTTAATTTCCAGTTAAGTTATTTATCAGATGATATTTGAATACGTATGAATACAGTTTTGACAGAAAGTCAGAGAATCCTAGAATTAATCTTTGTTTTAATGTTTATTCAACACTTTTATAGCTGTTTTCTGTTTATTTTTAAAGGAAAGGAGTGATATTAGCAGGAAAGGATACAAGGCACCCTGCTGTGCCACTAAAATGACATTGTACCAGTTTATTGCTTACAACTAGAAATGTCCTAGCATGTTCTGAAGATTTGTGTATGAAACCTTGATGTAATTTTCATATCTATCATTTAGAGGTCTAATGAATCCAGGAGTCCAACAAGGATGTTTTCAAGTACCTGGTTCAGGTGAAGGATTGTTATTTCTGGATACTCACCTTAAGACCCTTAACTCTTAGTTTTCAGGAGCACGTAAGTCAGGCTGTTGTGTCAGTGCAGTCAGGTAGTCAGTGTGTTGAATGATTCAAACCTCCAAGTGAACAAGACTTAGTGGATATTCTTCAGATTTAGTCCTTAACAATTTTCATAAGTTCACATAGGTAAGGGCGGGCCAACCAGCTACCGGGTACCCAAGAAATTGTATGTCCTCGATAATGTATGCATATATTTCTATGCTGAAGATATTACATCCTTCCTTTTGAGCATATTGACTTAAAAGTCACTCCGATGTGGTCAAACAGGATCAAGACCAGAAATTATTTCTAATATGTCTCACTTAGGGTCCAGTACTCAGGAAAAACATGCCTGCTATTTTATGAATCTCCACGAATTATTGCAGAATTGCTGGGAACAGGACTAAACCAATTCCTACTTCTCTGCCTTAATGTTAGAATTTGCCACAAAATAATTGTTGTTGTATACAACCACACATGAAAACTCTATAATAAAACCAATATCTGCAGATACTGTAGGAGAAAGACTAATGCCATATGAAATACTTGCACAAAATAGAATCAGAGGGCAATTCAAAGAATAAGAGTTCAATCATGAAATATAATCCATTTAAAAATATTTTTTCAACTGTAATAATCTGAGATATATAGCTGCCGCACGTGTCATTTGAAATCTACAATATCATTTTTACTGCCTTTCCCTTTACCATTATACTGCAGTCATTGTATTACATGAAGCTATAGGTAGAAGTAAAGTTTACTGAGGGTTACTGCTGATAATTTCCAAGTAAAACATTTCTTGTGTGTTTTATTGATATAGTCCACTTTGCTGTAACAAAGGTACTTTGCTACTCAAGTGTGAAATTTGCCAGATTTGTGTGGACGAGTGTAGATTCATAAAATACAGAGATTAAACCTCTGCACATCATGCTAGAACCATCTGCTTGGTCCATCCAATAAGCTGTAGCAGGTGATCTATCTGATCACACTGAGACTTCCTCTATTCTTACCACAATGTTTTTTGTGGAATCTAATACTGTAACATTTGGTCAATAGCTTTAGGGAATATCATGGCAAATGTATCTAAGAGGAGATGACAAAGTCAGAGAAATAATAAATGTTGACGTTCAAACAGTCTTACAACAGTGTTAGGAGTTGTCGTAGTCACTCTTCATCTCTTACGAAGCTTCACTAAGTTCTTCCATATTGAATTTAACTCTAAGGGCCCAGTTCTCCACTCAATTGTGCTAGTTTGATGCTGGTGTAATTCGACTGACTTTCACAGAAATACAACAGTTTAAGACTCTTGAAATAAGGTGGCCATCAGACCTCAAGTCATACAACAGTGCTCAATCCACTGTTATATTATCTGTTAAGCATTTTGGACAGCAGCATTACTTGGGAAGTGTTACTGTTCTTAGCAGGCTGATAACAGGTCATCAGTTCCTTCTGCAGCACCGTCCTACAGCTGAGAGCTATAGCAGAGTAAGTTGTTAAAAACCAGATACAAGGGAAGAGGAGATCTCCAAAAGACCAGCTGCAGATGGTGGAAACCTCAGTAGAAGAAACATGTCTGTCTACCAAAATCTCAGAGTTTTTTTACTGATGTTGAAATCAGTATATTCTGAATAATGTTGTGAAATCAAGTCTGACTGAAGTCTGGAGTTGAGGAAGAGGTCATGGAAATTGCCTTCAAGAGACTGTGGAAGTTGCCTTTAAGAGAATGTGGAAGCAAGCAGAATATGTCTGAGGGCAGGAAGAAGGAATATGCAGGGACATATAATTTATATCAGCAGCCTGAGTTCCTAGCAGTGTGAGCTTTTGACCATTAGACTTACACACAGACTTCAGGTATAGACCTTGTGGTCGGTGATGCTCTATTTTGTGCATTAGATCATCTGTACTAGAATGGCATACTCTTTAGTCATTAGAGATGCAGTCAAAACAGTTGTGACATCTATTGCGCAGAAAGCCTCTGGACAATGTAGTTTTGTCTGGTCAAATCCACTTCTACATGTAAATCCTCACTTTTTTGGTACTGAAATCAGACAGGCATTCTTGTGTAGGTCTTCTGCACTAATAGGTTGAGTGAATAATTAAACTTTAATTTGCCTGTGCCTACATTTCCAACATTAAAGTTTGCAGAGAGTGCAAACGTGGTGTTGTCAGGAACATTATATGCAGAAATCTGCTCTGATTGACTGAGAGTGCACCAGCTTTGATGCATTCTTGCAATATTTTTCAGCAACAGAGGGAAAGAGAAGGATGCATTACATCAGTCAAATTAACATGGCAAAAAGGCAAATACATGAGAAATGTCAGTTTGTTCTGCAGATACAGTTCTTGCCCAAGTTAAAAGGAAGGAGTAAGGTGGGCCATTATACTCATTATTCATTTGCTGTACAAAGTAGGCAATTACTTACAATTCTGTTGCTTGAGAGAGTTTTGCTGTTTTCCTGTGCTGAACTGCTGCATATAATTCTAGTGGTACACAACTCTAACTGGTGAGCTGTAGACAGCAAGCACAGAAAAGGCTGTATGTCTGAATTAAAAGAGCAGCCAGTAAAATCTATGTATTTCATATCTTTAAATAATTCTGATTTGTAATTATGGAATCTAGTGTGTCAAAGTGCTTTGAAAATGGTTAGCACAGCTTTTACCAATCTGTGAAGCAACTACGCAGCATAGGTATGACTTGCTGTAATGTCATACCAGCTCTTGGAAATTTACCTCAGGTACACTTATACGGACAGCCTAGCAGGCAGTGCCAAAGAGGTGCACGGCCTGTGTTTGCATTTCCCAGATGCCTAGGAGATAAGGCAATGCTGAATGAACTAAGCCCTACTCCACTTTGAAAGCTCTGTGTAAACTGGAGAGGGAATCTTGAGTCCAAGCTACATGCATTCAAACTGCTTTCTCTACCTCCCAAGTGCAAATGATGGAGAGTATCTGGTTCCCTTCCTGGGGTTATCCAGATTGGTACTCACCTCTTTGCAACAGGGTGAGTGCTTCTGCAGTTTATGTCCCGTGTGGACCTGCCTGCAGGATGTAGCCTGGACATCACAAGAAATGGCTAGATTTTTAAGCAGAGGCATTGCCATCTCAGACCACCTCTCAATAATCGCAGCATGAAAAACTGTAAAAGCAGAATCCCAGTAAAGTACAGTTCAGGCAGTAGGGGGATGGTTCTTAACCTGCTTGCTCTTCTGACCCAGAAGGATGTTTAATGGAAGAGGGCTTTGGAGTGGATGTCCTGCTGAAGATGAGGGTGCTCATGCACTTCTCAAGCTAATTTCCCCTTTACTTTTGACTGAGGTGTTGGTAGCCAAAAGATTACGCAAAGGTCCATCACTGTGGAGAGCACATTCACCCTACCTTCAGAAGCTAGCTGCCATGGTCAATTCTCCCTAAAAGCCACTTGGAAATTCAGCCTTTTTGCTTAAACACACTGCAACAATATCAGCCTTTTGCACAGTTCATATATGCTGCTGATGCTAAAGGGGTGCATTTTATCCTTGATGAGTCTGTTAAAAACAAGTGCGTACTCCAGGAGTTTAAGATACCCTAATGGTCTGACTTAAAACCAGCAGAATTTAAGAAACATTAAAGGAGGATCTTCATCTTTAAAGTAGACCCATTGCGTCTTGGTATTGTAGATAAGCTTCAGTCAATGTACGAACAGGTAAAGTTTCACTCCAGTAAGAGCAATACAATTTGTAATGGTGGCAGCTAATAAGTGCGGGTGAGGGTAAAGGCATGCCTGCATTATTCATTTGCATTACATTTTGAATATAATGGTGGAAAATCCTGCAGATATATGCACCCTTCTGCTTTTCAGTCCACATTATCTTACTGTTAGTGTGCTTAATTATATCCTTTCCACAAAATCCTCCATTTTAGTACTCCTTAGAAGTATATTCTACCACTTCTCCCTAAAATAAAATATCTCTCCACACCTCCAACTCCAGAGACCTGTGTTTATACTGAAAATGCAAATGAAAATATTTTTTCTTCTCAACGAGGACACCTCTTGACCCCAAGATTATGCAAAGTCTTGTCCTTATATGATGACAACTGTATTTTCTGCTTCTGAAAAAATTGACCCAAAGGACCTTTCCACACTTCAGTCAAAACAAACACTATAATTGAGTGATAGCTGTACATGAGGAGGTACAATTTAGAGGTGTATGATCTATTCATTCTGGTAAATTCTCACACTTTCCTGTATAGATTTTGTTAATGTTTCTGTCATACAGGGATAAAATAACGCAACAAGCTTTCATTTACACTACCTGAGGTCCCTTCCAACCTACATTATTCTAGGATTATATGACACTGTGTAGCTTTCATTTCATTTATTTGCATTGAGTTTGCTTTAACTGTTTGATAATGGGATCCTATTCAAATATATTGGTTTCGCCTGTTTTTACATGTATTTTGATTTGTACTGAAAGTACAAGTAATGTCAAAATTTCAGTTGAACACATTTGATTATGCATTTTCATAAAGCTGGTGATGTTCTATAATAAAGTCAAACAGCCACATTGATTTTCACTTGGCATCCAGACTAACTCTTAAGGAATATATGTAGTAATTGATTTGTATGGTAGAGTTGCTGCAGGGTTTATTTTCAAAATGAGATTTTGGGGCAGGCTATTTTTTGTTAATTAAATATATTTAAAAGGATTTATGTTATCTTCTTGTTTAGATCAAATTAATTTTCAATGACTTCTACTAGAATGTTAGGGGACCCTCTGCCATAAATAACACTTCTTGTAAGATTATACAGGAGTCTGATAAATTCTTATTTTTTGCGTTAATTCTCCCAAAATCAAATAGTATAGTTATCATTTGGGATCCTATTGTTTTAATGATATTTTAAGAAGACCAGCTGAACATGGTTTTCAGTTTTCTAGTTGAGGTCCTAAATTTTAGCTCTTTGTTAAGTAGTTAATTTCTGCTTTTACTACAATCTTTTGAACAAAAAGGACACCGATTTCACTGAGAAGTAGTTTTAATATAATCGCCCCTTCTCCTTATCATTGCTTGGTCATTGTCACTTACTACTTCTGGCCCCTTCTGCAGTCCAAGCGGAGAGCCATGGGTAACCTCCCATTGCTGGAGCTGCATGTGTCTGATGTAGTTCATTGGTGTTATGACCAGCTGTATCTACCATGTGGGCTCCAGAGTATCAGAAAGGCTGCAGCTGATAGAATCTGTGTCTTTGCCCAGTTACATCCTGACTTTTGGCATTTGTCCCAGTGAGAGGGAAGCGAGAGAGCTGTCCTGGGTCAAGTAGTAATTGCAGACATGTAGCCAAACACCCAGTCATTCACTGCAGAGCTGGGCTGGGCATCCCTGGGCTGAATGCTAAAATAAAATCTAATCATGTTGGATGGGATTTTCAGAGAAATTCAGGTTCCTATGTAGTGATCTGTTAGGCGATTTGGATTTATTTTGAAGTGATGATAAAACTTCATAATGCAGAAATCAGTGTGCTTTTCAGACTGTTGTGGTTTTGGGGTTTTTTTTGTTTTTTTTTTTTTTTTTTAAGAAGCCAAATCTCTGAGTCTTGACAATGTTGCAAAGCAGCTGAGAAACCTGACTGCATCTTTCAGTTATTAATATTGCTCTGATACTTAGCTCCAGTGGATATCAGTTGTATGTAAACATGGCTGTTAAAACTGTAGTGTCATCCTTCCTGTGATAGCCTTCCTGTATTTATCATATACTTGTGTGGTGGTTTCAGAAGATGACAGCACAGGAAAGGAATGACATCTAACAATTGGTTGATAAATTGGGCTAATTTTTTTTAAATATCTGAGTTCCTGCCCCTGATTTGGCAGACTTTGCACAGGTATTTTGGCCTTTCAGAGCTTTTGTCATTCACCTTTAATGAGCAATAGCATTCTTCTGTCTTAGAGAGGGGAAGGGGCATACAACTGACAGATAGCAGTAGTAAAGGAATAAACTAGATAATAATCAATACCTGATTAAAACAAAAATTTAAAGTTTTTGAACTAGGCTTGCATGGGACCAACAATCATTGGCATATTTAGGCATCTCTTCAGGGAGTGACTTTAAAGCTTGTCACCTTCCACTGATATACACTAAGTAGGGATATGTTATAAGGATACTTGACATTTATTGAGACAATTACTTCATCGTCAAAACATCTACATACTTGTGCAAGGTAATCGACCCTTATCTTACTCAGGGGGCTGTAAAGACATGCACATCACTTGCCTCTGGCCTCAAAGAGAATTAGTGACAAATCCAGGTTTACAGTCCACAAGAGGATTCCTGGCCCCCAGTGCTGTGTTTAGACTATTGATGACATCAATCATAGTGAAGGCATAGTGCAGTTGTCAACCCCTCTTATGTATTGTGGTTTTTTAAAGGTAGTCAACACCAAGTCACAAGTACTTGAGCTTCTCTGCAGAAAGAAAGAGGCGTAGCTTGCTCTCTGTCAGTACCGAAGAAAAATGCAATGCATTTATCACAGGAAAAAAGTGTAGATTTAAGATTTAGGCTTCTTACCATGTATAAAAAGTTGATGTATGTTATTAGAAACTACTTGTCTAGGCTCTATTTCATTTAAGCTTTTAGAGCCATCTAAATCAACTTCTTTAGCTTTAGGAAGATAAAGATTGTAAAACAAATTATCTGAGCATCAGGAGACCTACCATGTTGATTTATACCTGCTACATACAGTAAGTATGTAATTCACTCATAAATCAGAAAGCTGATGTGTATTTTCAGAATTATCTGGGTATTTTGTTAGTGCAAGTTTAAAAGAAATAATATGAGCATGTGTTTACCTTTTGTAAGGCAAGAAAGAACCACAGGAAACAAAAGCATTAAAAATGATTAAAGGTATCAGGAATACAAGGTCATTTTTTTTATGTTGTCAGTAAGCATCTGCCTGCTGAAGCATTGTTCATAATAATATTACCTATATAGATCAGTATGTCTTACCAAGAACTGAATACATTTGCACTACCCTTACAAGGCTGTATTTGAGAATCAGATGGTTCTCCAGCTGCCTAACTGAACATCTGGAATGAATTTCCTCACAACTCATTTTAGTTGTATTTGCATGCATGAGAATTATTTCCTGAGAAATATTCTTTGGGATATAAGCAGGAGCTACTGAAAAGGAAAAAATGACTATGTGTCTTGGTCATTTAAATAGAAAACTTATCTGAATAGTGGCATTTTTGTAGCTACCACACAAAATCTCTGGTCATGCTAACTCAAGACCAAATATCCATCTTGGTTTCAGCGGTCAGCTGGGCCAGAGACACCAGCCTCTGGAAGCAGCAATATGGCACAAAAATGATGTGGCTGGAATTACAGCCTGCTTGTCTCTGATTTCCCTAACTAGAAGTCAGCCATTTGCAGCTGTTCTGTACCCATTTCTCGATTCACTGCTCTCGTTTCAATGCCTTGATGACCATAATCTTCCTAAAAAAAAAAAAAAAAAAAAAAAAAAGAGGGAAGAGAAAATATAAGCAGTGGTCTTAACATGGCTCTTTCCTAATGTCTTTGATCTTTGTTTCTGAAAGAAACAATAGAAGTGGTGGAGAGGAAGGGAGAAAATTTATTCATTTTTTTGTCCCTAGGAATTAGGTGCTAGGCAAAGCTGTAGCGGTATTTAGTGATCTCTTCATTTCCCCTCTTTCTTAATGAACTTGACTAATTAAGTACTACTTACATTGTCTGTGGAGCTGTTTGTCAATTTTCTCATAATTCTCTATTCATAGGGAAATGATGTATGTGTGTGGTATTTTCATATGGCTGGCTGTTACGGTCTTTGCAACACCCCTGAAACAAGCCCTAATCATTGTCATCCTTATGAAGCTATTGAGCTAGACAGCTGAATCAGAACTGAATTCTAATTTGCCAAGAGCTCTCCTTTTAAACAAAAAATTATATTAAAGAAGTGTAAAGCTGTGCTTTAAGAGTTAACATCTGAGTATAGTAGGGTCTTCATATTTCCATGGCAACAGCTTAACATGATCAGTAAGTAGAGTGGACTATTTTGCTATGAGGTGTCATTAAAAGAAAAATCATGCTGGGAAACACACATGTATCATAGAATAAAAACTCTACTCCACTGTTTTGAAAACAGCCAATTTCTTTGTTGCTCCATCTTGATACATTGTTTTAAAATTGCTGTTACATTAGAAATGGAAACAGTCATTTACATGGCTTTTAATTACAGTTTTTGTGATTGCAGTGATGTAAATTTAAAGGAGCAACTTTACAACAAAGGTAAGCTGAGAGCTGCCACTAAACCTCTTATTTACAAGTATGTATCGCCAAATACACCTATTTTTTAAATCAGCTTTTTGTTGCTAGTGTGTTGCGTGGTTCTCTATGGTAGTAGAGATGGGCTCAGCTGCCATTTTAGTGATTTCTATTAAGAATATATTGATAACTAGCACACCAGCAGTGGCCAGCCTTTTCTGCCAAATCTATTATTTTTAATAGGTCAAAGGTCTACAATGAATGTGATGGGACAGATTTGCTGTGCTTCTTTGCTCCATATATGTCACTCAGAGGGTGTCATGGGAACATAAGGCATCTGCAGTTTTTTTCTGGAGGTTCTTGCTAATGGTTATTACCTGAGTCCTACCACACATTTTGAAAGCAAGCAGAGGGAATTGCTAGACTATACTAAATTCTAGTTACTCCTCTTTGCCATGTCACTCTTTTGAACATGGTCTGGATGGAGAGAACATCTGAGGTTTCTGACCTATTTTCTATTGTCAACTTCTATCCAAGTCAGGGCATTCTGCCTCATTTAAGGGTGTGCACCAGCTCAAGATGTCAAGCATTATTTTAACATCCTGAGATGAAATAATCTACTTACAAACTGCACCATCTCTACCAGCTTTACAGAGGGATCTGGGCAGGCTGGACTGATGGGCCAAGGCCAGCTGTATGATGTTCAGCCAGGCTCAGTGCTGGGTCCTGCACTTGGGTCACAACAGCAGCACTACAGGCTTGGGGAAGAGTGGCTGGGAAGGTGCCTGGAGGAAAAAGACCTGCGAGTGCTGGTTGATGGCTGCTGAACGTGAGCCAGCAGTGTGCCCGGGTGGCTGAGAAGGCCAGCAGCATCCTGGCTTGTATTGGAAATGATGTGGCCGTCAGGACCAGGGCAGTGATTGTCCCCCTGAACTTGGCACTAGTGAGGCCACACCTGGAACACTGTGTTCGGGTTCGGGCCATTCACCACAAGAAAGACAATAAGGTGCTGGAGTGTGTCCAAAGAAGGCTGACGGAGCTGGGCAAGGGTGCAGAGAACAAGTCGTATGAGCAGCATCTGAGGGAACTGGAGTTGTTTGGCCTGGAGAAAAGGAGGCTCAGGGGAAACCTTCTTGCTCCATACAACTACCTGAAAAGAGGCTGTAACAAAGCGGGTGTCAGCCTCTTCTTCCAAGTAACAAGCAGTGGGCAAAGAGAAAATGTCCTCAGGTTGTGCCAGGGGAGCTTTAGATTGGATACCAGGGAAAATTTCTTCGTGGAAAGGGTGGTGAAGCCCTGGAACAGGATGCCCAGGAATGTGGTTCAGTCACCATCCCCAGAGGCATCTGAAACATGTGTAGATGTGCTGCTCTAGGGGCATGGTTTAGTGGTGGACTTGGCAATGCTAGATTAAGGGTTGGACTTGATGATCATAAACATCATTTCCAACAGAAATGATTCTAAGATTCTATCTACACAAATGAGTAGATCACACGTGCCATATAGAAAGGGGTTAAAACAGATTTCCATTAATCCATTCTTATTGATGCAGAAAATCTGGCTGGAAGAATATTTGGCAAATGAAGAAGTTCCTTATTTTTTACTTTCTGAATGTTGGCACAGCAAAGCAAGTCACTCAATCCCCTTTTCTTTCTTCTTTAATTCCAGGTCCTTTTTTTTCCTAAAACTTTGAAATCTTTTTCATCTCACTGATACAATGTTCTTTTGCCCCATTTCTCTGTGTTTTCCAGGTTATGTTATGTGATATAGGCTCCTTATCAAACAAAGCAGCCATTTCAGCTTTCTTCCTCCACTGATTCACAAGCAGTGGACACAAGCTGCAGTATAGAAAACTCCAATTATACAAGATAAAATTTTATTGTCAGGAGGGTAGTCAGATGTGGGTCAAACCCATGATCTCTGTCATAGGTTCAAACTGTCAGAGCAGGGGTTCACAGAGGCAGAGAGGAATATTTATTCTTGGAGATATTAAGAACTTGACTGTACAATGACCTGAGGAACATGACCTAGTTGGCCCTGCTTTGAGGGGAAGTCTGGATTAGAGTCCTCCAGAGTTTTGTTTTTGGTTTTGGTTTTTTTCTTTTTGGTTGATTTTGGTTTGTTTTTTTTTTCCCAAATGAAATTCTTCTATAGCTGTGTTCAATAATCCTGTTCAATACTAATTATTTATTTCCAATACTTTTAATTTTAAATATAAAATTCATGACAACATGGCTTGGTCTCATTAAACATTGGACAGTAGAATAGAATCTGGAAGCAAGCTTATCTGGTAATAAGATAACATGCCCAATTGTGGTTTTGCCATGCTAGTGCTTGCACTTACTGCCTAGCTGTGCTGCACTGTGTAGAGGAAACATCATGACGCTGCAAGAGAAAAGTGACTGCTGATACAAAGGGTGGGAAAATAAAGAGAGCAAGACCAGTTACAGATTGAACCTTGCATGCCAGTCATGATGAAGCAGTCTTCCAGAGTTATTTGAGCAGATGAAGAAATCATGCATGAAGATGTCAGTGTGTTTTTTTACTATAGAACATGAAAATCCATTTGTTTAAACCTCCCTTGCCTTACTTGAGTATTTCAGCAACAAACACTTCTTGGCAGACACGTTTTACTATTCATGTCACAGAGAGGACCTAACTGGGCATTCCAGGCACTAATGTTATATAAGTAATATTATAACGGACCCCATTTAATACAAGACTAAGAATGTGGTAAGTGTAGGAAGTTATATTCAACAGAAATAAATAATATTTCCACTGCCATGAAAGAAATGGTGTGTCAATGGAATCCATAAATCAGCTTATGTCATTCTCACTTAATCAAATTTACCTTGACGTGATTTTACTAAGTATCACCCATGTGTTACCTGGTGTCAGCAACTATTTACATCCTTATGCATAACAGTAATGTAGATGACATATTGAACAGTCTTGCATCTTGGACTCAAAATATATTTGTCACATCTTATTGCTGTCATTTGGCACTTAATATCAGATCTATTAAAGTGTAATTCTTCATAAAAATGATGTTTAAGTAAGGGTACCTCCTTTCCTTTCTGTTATATCACAGAGGAGTGAACACAGAACTTGCAGTGTCCTTACAGCTGTGTATGAAGTGGTGGGAAATCCAGTGGGGCTGGACAAGGTCTGAGGATAAGATTGTCCACTAAACAGAGCACTGACCCAAGTGGGATTCAAGGAATGTCAGTTTTGTACTTGATTCTGTGTCAAACTGCATGATACTGTATAAGCCGTTTCATCATCCTAATGTTGTATATCTTGTAATTCATTTGTTTTATCCAGTTAGATTGTAGCTTCAAAGGGCCAGGGACCTTCCCATGGGCTTGTACAGTGACAAGGACTGTAGCTGAGACTTCTGGAATATACTAGTGTATAGATATGAACCAGCAACAGTATAAAAGTATATATATAGACTTTGGTATTCTCCAGTCCATATAGATCTTGTCAACTTCTATGCAGGATCTTTGCTCAGTTCCTCAAAAGTAAGAAGGTTAGATGAGAGGTGTGTGGTGTGTGGTGTGTGTGTGGTTATTTGACACAAAGCTGTGTGAACTTCCAAGACTGTGCTTTGTTGATTTGAGCTGATTTTCTTTTCAAAACAAGGACTGATGCTTTTTTTCCTTTTTTAAAAATCAAGCATACATTATAAGTATTTCAGTTTCCAAGGCAAATCTTAATGCTTTCTAAAAAGCTGTACACTGACCCCAGTTCTACAAAAAATGTTTTATGTAAGCTGTTGTCTAAAGGACACGTTGCTTTTTGTAAGAAAATAAAAAAAGGAGGCAATAAGTTTCAAATCCCAAAGCAGCTAAGTGAGAGTGGAAGAAAGTGCCTTGGGTTTGCAGAAACAGTAAATTGTGGTTTAGTGATCCTGCTGGAACCTAAGGGAAATGAAAAGAAAAATTGGTGTTAAAAATAATCAAAGAAAAAAAAATACAAATAGTTCAGGGGAATGGGTTAAGGGTGACAAGGTAACAGGAAATTTCTGGAAGGTCTGCAGTCAGAAAATAAATGTCCATCACGGTAATCTTTCTCAGTAACTCTGCAAAACAATATCAGACCCTTCCTTGAAAACAAGGTCCTGAAACAGTGGGAACTTTGACGGGAGAACAAGAAAACTGGTTGCAATGGAATTACAGTGCAACAGAACACAAACCATGAGGATACTCCTCCTTCTGGACATGGAACAAAAGCAAACACAGATGCAACCACATAGAAGTTAACAACCTTCTGCCAACTCAGCAGGGGGAATGCAAAGTACAGGTAGTGCTATGATGCAAGGTATTGTTTTTGCCTGGCTGGCCCTGAGGAGATCTCTTACAACTCTTCAATTAGAGTATTATTCCTTACTGTACACAATCCATATGGCTCCAGAGGGGAACCCAAGGTAAAGCAGTTCCAGCAACACACTAACAGAGAACCTCTGATATACAACTTGCCATGGCATGATACAGCATTTGGACTCCAAACCTCTTTTAGATGTCAATTTGCATTTTACACTGTTTGCTGAATTTGTTTTTTGTTCACTGCTCCTTATAGTGTGCTTCTGTAATGCTGCCTTTGAAAGTGGTGTTTGCTTGTAATAGCAATTACAAATATCCAATTTCTGTGCTTTACGATGCTGCTGAATTTTTTTCAAAAATATATTTCACATGGCGGTGTTTTTCTTTCTTGATTAGGAGATCCGGCCTATAAATCATATTTCCAGAACATCTAATCATCTAATGAACTTCATTCAGTTTTATAATTTGTGAAAACAGGTGCCTTTGCAGAAGGAAAGAAGTGACATTTATGCAAATATTTCTTCTAAAAATGAATTTGCTCTCTATTTGTAAAAATGCAAGGAAACTTTATTTCTGTAGTTTCCTTGTTCTAATTCATTTCACAAATGAATTTGAGACAGCTAGCAAACTGAGAAAAAATTACCCTTGTTGAGGTGTTATTTCATTCAGTTTTAAATATTAATGTATGATGTTGCATCGTTGTGTAGTACTCTTCACAAAGATTATATAAATTGTTAAAGAAAATATGAAGCTTCTGAAATGTCTGCTCATAAATGTTTACAAGAGAGATCATAGGCAGAATTATAGGCAAGGAAAATGAAGAACAGATGAGCCTAGGGAATGTTGGGGTAAGACACGGTTGGCAGTCACCCCAAACTGGATCTCTAGATAATGACCTTTTCTTTTTGTAATCATAATATTTTTGCATTTCTAGGCCTCATGATCCTATGATCAAAGTGCCTATATCTTGACTGAAGATGATATGTATACACAAAATATATAAAATCAATAATGAAGATGGATGGAATTTTTCAGTACCTCTGTTGTGATTCAAAAGAATTGCAGATATATGGGGAAGTTCTAGAAGCCTAGATTTTTGCTATGGTTTGGCTAATAGCGGCACAACACATACAATACTAGAACAGGGTGAGAATGTGTTCGCAGCAGTGCAGAGAATGGGAAGGAGAGGCTTAGGGTCCCTTCACAGGTATAATTTTGGGTAGCAGTGTGGTGCAGATGATTTTACAGAGAATCTTTGCATACTGACTTCCTCGGAGTGCCCTTCAGCATCCAGAGCAGCCTAGGCTTGCACAGATAAATCCTGACTTAAAGTCTCCTTTCCCCCAGGGCTGCAAATCTCACTTTAAGCACAGATTCTTCTGGCCTAGCAGGCAAAGCTAAGGCTTTTTTTTTTTTTTTTTTTTTTTTTCAAAATCTTAATATAAAGGTAGTGAAATGAAGCTTGCTGTGAAATGCACTGTGATAGAAATAAGCAAATCTTAATGGATTTTCTTACCTGTTCTCTGGGGAATTATAATACCCTGCATACACATTGTTGAGCTTCTCTTGGGTTTTGCCCTGCTCCACTAAGTTCACTCTGGTCCACACAAATAACATTTTGCTTACATAGTTCAGTGTTACCACATAAAGATTTTATTGAGTTTCCTTAACTACATTTGGGCTTTATTATCTGTTTGATGTATGATAGCTGATATTAATGCTACTGTTTTCTGCCAACATACAAATTATATAAATGTATTTGATTTCATTACAGCAGTTGAATTAATTGTGTGTAATATGAAATTGAGGATTGTGCTACACAGGAAGAAAAGCAAATTAAGGTGGCAGTAAGCATAATCAAAATCCTTTACTTGTTTAACTATTATTTTTTACATTCTTTTTATATTTGTTCTTCATAGTTTTGGTTGTGCTATTGTTAATTCCAGCAAAAACAAGTCCTTCAGATTTGTAGCTGTTTTGACATGCCACTGTTAGTTCACTGGAATGTGACAAGTGCAGAAGAGAACTTCTGATTGGATTCTGCTGCAGTATTATGCTATGCCTACCAGTAAAAAATGCAGAGAAAATTGAATCCTAAAATTATCTACCTCTCTTCCATTTACTCTCCAAGCCATTTCTTCTATTTTTCAATTATCATCTGGTAATAAATGTGTCATAGTGCAAGAGGAGACCTCAGTGGAATACAGTAGCACTGAAGACAGAATGAAAAATTCAAGAATATTCAAACTTGTTTGGATGCAAATTTGGTCGTTACATTGAAGAGAAAGGGATGTGCTGTAGAGGAGGAAGGTAGTAAAGCTCTAGAAATTTCCTGTGCTAACAAAATAGTCCTCTGCCACATCTGCCACCAGGCACCAAAACATGCTTCTTTCCAAATTAATTTCCTGTTTTGAGACAGACTATGAGGTTTATGAAGCGTTTAATTCCCTTTGAGTGTTTATCTGGGAATTAGGTGGGGTACAGACATAGGATAAAAGCCATGTCCTTTGGAATCAATGATTAAATGTATATTGGCTCCTATACATGGCCAGGATTTTTGTCCTTGTACTGATCTGCTAAATGTATGAATCTCACTTTCTGTTGTTAACTTTTCCTTACCTGTCTCTGAATTTGTCACCAGCAATGTCACACACAAGTGAACTTCCCATTCTGCCATTAGTCTCATCCTCTTCTAAGACGTTTGAATTTCTGAAGAGGAATCTTGACAGAAGAAAACAGTTTTCAGATTTTCAATTTATCTGTAGCCTGAAAGGAAAATGGCCGTAAATTCTGGAGCTTCTGCAACTAATTCTGGGGGGAACAGTTTGCCAGCATTTGAATCAGTAGGAACCAGCTTGTTGGGACTCTAGACATCGTTTAACTTAACTGTGCAGAACTCTCAAAACTCTCAAGAGTACCTTAGTATGTTTTCAATATGCTAGTCAAGGCTCAATGGCAGTTACCCATTCCAAATGTATCTCTGCCTAAAAATGCACCAGTTTTCCTGAATAATAGTGTGTAACTGCTAGAATGCTGGTTTGCAGTCTCTCCATTACTTTACTGCTGGAGCTAGATAACTGTGCTTATAGAAAGGATCAGTAACTTATTTATGTGACTACCGTTGTGCTCGTTTCCTGAACTCATTGTGCCCTTCCTCTCATTCTGTATTGACTTTTTAGTTGCTTAGCTCAGGGAGACAGGACCAGGCCTTAACTTCTAAAGGTGGAAAGCTGACAGTTAGATGTCATTGGAAGGTCTTTGTATGTCTGAACTCTAAACGTGCTAAGTTTCTGTATGCATGGATAGTGAGACTATACTCAGGTGAACATAAGGACCTCACCTGATTACACAAACTGTGGTCGTTGCCTGTGTGGCTGAATCAGTACAAATAGAGAATTGTGGTCATGTAGGACAGACAGCATGATCTACACAATGTGCCGGGATATGGAAATGCAGATTTCCTGGATAAAACAAGAATCTAAGAATTTTTACATGCTGTTAGATTTTAAACTCTGTATAACTATCCTGCAGAAAAATGGATAAAATTTTTTTCTGTGGCTGCACATGAGGAAAGTGCAGAAAAGGAATAAACTTGGTCTTTTGGGTTTTGCCTATATTTCTAGCCAGATTTCCTGTTGTATACATTCAAGATACATCAAATTAAGAGAGTAATGTGAAAATAATACAGTAGTGCTTAGTAGCGTACTGACCCACTGATTCCAACACAGATATTTCTGATTTACATCATGTCACTGATAGAAGAATTAATCTAACACATTTTACAGAATACATGTGTAGGTTTTGAGAAGCTTCAGGGCAAACCATTTGAAGTTCAGTATTTCCAAGAGTGGAAACTTAGTTTCTTTAATTCTTTCAGCACTAGAGAGAGTGAGAGTAAGCATAGAGTGAGCCTCTTCCACCTTTTCCAATGAATTACATTCTTACCGATCTAAAATAAAAGCAAAGTAAATTTTAATAATATATTTTTACATCTCTTTCCAGAGGAGAACTATTTTAGATTTGACATGCCTAGATATGTAAATACTACACCTGCATCTGATTAGCTATTTTTTTTTTCCTTCAGAGTCTCAAACCTCGTGTTCACCACTTCATTACTGAGTTTGAGAATCTTCTGCTAAACCCTTAGAAATCTCAGAGGACAAAAGCAAGTGATGAGAATAAGTAACTTACAAAGTGACCCATGCTTTTCTCCTACTAGTCATCTCAGTTATACGGGGATGCAAGAAAGGGTTGCATTCACTTCAGCCAGAAGAGACCACGCGGGGAGCTAAGGAAATAATTTGGGCTATATTTCTCTGCTGCCTTCTGCTATGACTGTTAGATGTGGTTCTCTGTCTTGTAACCTGGATAAAGTTACTTCTCCATCAATCAGGCTATTTCCTCGTTTAGCCTAGTAAGAGACAAGTTAAAAGGAGGCAACCCAACAAAGTCCTTGTCCAATGCTATTATCTGTAAAGGCTCATTGTAAAGGCTGATTTTTATTTCATTTAAAGCTTCCAGCAGGAAAACTTCACACAGCAAGGTTGGAAAGACAGCCCCCTTACTATTGTTCTCCACTTTTGATTTGCTGTGAAAGGATGCTCTATTTTAAGAATCATGATTGTCTTCTTTTAAGGGCAATTTTAGGACTGTTCTCTTCAAGCAGAAGTAGATGTAGGTGGAGATAATAAATCCAGCAAAGTACATTATAAAGGCCTAACAAATGCTAGGGCCGCAGTATGTACTTTAGCCTAAGGGAATCAAGACCATTCTCTCTGTGTCTGTCTTACACACATACATTGCCTGATCATAAGATGAAATACAGACTTTATTGTGTTTATGTGACAATTCTAGCCTAAATAAAAAATAGGGAAATGGAACAAATAGGCATCTAAATTAAAATAAAATTTTCAAATACTTTAGCAAAGCATTTTTTAATCTGACACCTTTAAGCCACTGCCTCAGCAGAATGGATCTTGAGAAGAGATTAGTTTTCAGAATTTGCTACCACACACATCTAATATTATTTAAACTAGATTTGATTAAATACTTTTCAGGCTTAAAAATAACAGGATTACTTGTAGAATTATAATTCTAAACATACCTGCTGTAGGGGATGGGAATATAAAATGATGGGAATGTAGTAAGTATTTTTGGGTTCATCTTAAAAAGAGCGGATTTCTTCCACACCATTTCTGGCAATTTTCTGTCAGCCCTAGATGGTACCGCAGCTTTGTTTACTCTAATTTTTTAATCAGTGTTTTACTAGAGAATTTCAAAATTATGTAAATGAAAAAGTAAGCTTCTTTCACTTAAACTCTCTCAGCAAAAAACATCACTTACCAGGCACTTGCAAACAATGTCAAGTTACATTTGGACTTGTAGAGAATGGAAAGTACCAGAGTCTAGCAAAAATCCCCAAAACCCCAAAAAAAAAAAAAATATTGTGGAATTTCTAGGTTACAGCAAAATGGAAAGTTTGCATACTGAGATATTTGTACAAACTAAATACTTAAATACAGTTGGCTATATATTTTTGTAAATACATTGTCGTCAAATGCATATTGCTCCCTAATGTTTTAATGTTATGAGGCTTGAGGGGTACTTACTGTCCAAGTGTAACGTCATGAAGTCTCTCAACAGTGGTGGTACTGACAAGGGCTTCACCAAATAGAAAAGGTCACAAATATTTTGCACATTTAATGATGTCCTTGAACAATAATTTCTTTCCATGATTTGTGTAAACTTCTGAACAGAAAGAGCATAGCACAGTAGTAGTTTCAACATTTATATGATAGCCTCATTAATGCATTTACAGAGAAAAAATGTTATTGGAAAGTCAGCATCTAAATGTCTTTTCTTTCCCATTTATTACAATCTCAAGAAAAATAATCAGAAAAAAAATTATGGTACTTGAAGATAGCTTAAAAGGTATGAAACAAATATGAAACAAAAGCATTTAGAATCAGTGGTAAACTCTTTCTAAAAGCTCGTGTTTTGGGGAGTTCTTGCAGTTTAGACTTTCAGCTGTATGAAAGATTCCCATAATGATGTCACATGTGAATATTCCTAGAGTGTCTCCATAAACTTTTGCCCTAAAATGCACCAAAACTTTCACTTTCACTGGTTTCTAAAGTGAAGTTATGAGAGGTTAGAATCATTCTGTGTGCAGAACCCGGTATCCCCATTCTGTAGGTCCTTTTTTAGCCATTCCTTTTGCAGGACAGTCTTACTTTGATATATTTTGCAGAAAGGGGTGACAGAAAGGCTACAAATGTCCTACATGAGTACAGGAGCAGGAATACAAAGGGCTCTTCCTTTGAAGAATACACTTAAAGTTGTAAATGAGAGTCCAGAATATATAAGATGTAGCCCTCTGATGCCTTCTTCACCATCCTGTTCAGTGGCTTATGAGTGAGGATATAAAAGTACAAGGAAGAAAAGCATAGATGTTGAGGCCCTGATAGATCTATGCCAGCCCCAGTGTTTCCATGTTTGTGTTGTACTAGAAAATGGCTAGAGTATGTTTTATTTGTGACATTTAACTATACCTGAGTATCGGTATCTGAGTCATTTCTGTATTATACTGGATATCTCCACTGAGGAAGCCTGTATTTTGTCAACAGAACTCAGGAAATTAGTGCAGTGCAAGTGATGAGGAAACCCAAACATCACATCAACTGTCCCTTCCAAAGGAATGACTAGGCACAGAGGAAATGAGGTGTCAAAACAGAGGAAGGCTACGTAATATTTTATTCTCCATATCTTTCGTTAGTCTCCAGCTGATGCCCTTTTATTGAAGCAACCTGTGAATTTTTTCAGTATTTATCCTCATTTTAGAATACTCAAGCTTTGTTACACTGGTGGTGTAAAATACACCTCTTAATAGTATTCAGATGTGCTTTTTCTTTTATGTGTCATCATGTCTTTTTTTTTTTTTTTCTAATGATTATGCTGCCCAGTCAGACCATTAATCACTCTATTACTAATGTTAAGCAGGCATATCTCTAGAGAATGACCCTTTCTTAGATAAAATTTTGATTACCACACAAAACTTGATCTTGTAAATAGTGATAACATAACCTCTTTTAGAAATGTATGATTCAGCAATAAGTGGCTAGAGGCCTACCATTAATCATTCATGAATACCAGAAAGAATATTCAATTAAAGATGTGCTCTGGAATACTTTAATATTTCTAAGTATGGCATGTTTCTGGTGACTTCAAATAGTACAGAAGTGACACATTCAACTTTAGGCAATAAAACAACAAATAATGCAAACTGATATGAAGTGGTTAAACTGGATACAGATTTTAAATATCTCTGAATTGATTTTGTATTTCTGATGTGTCGGGATGATGTTTGCAAATACCATAGTATATGTAGAAGCCTTTTTTTCTTTTTGGTTTCCCTTTGTATATAAAAATTCAGGTGAACTCATTAATACCCAAACGGATGGATGCTATTCAAATATCCAGATATTGCTCTGTGTATACATATGGATATTTAATTACATGTGTGATTCCAGCTTGATTTGATTTGCTTTTGGAGAAGGGATGAAGGCTTTTAATTTAAAGTATCTTTTTTTATTTCACCTCACCTTTTACTCCTGCATTTGGCAGGTTCTTCTTTTCTAGTCACCTCAGCTCCATATCATGGGTATTCAGGCTTACAGCGTAAGCACTGCCCAACCTTGGCTGCCTTAAAGTAAAAGTAAAGAAATGTCCGATGCTCAGATAGTTTCAAGGTATTGTCTTACTCCTGAAGATAATTTTCTTGCAATGGATGAAATAATTGCCTAATTCTCATACTTGTGATATAATAAGTCCTCTCTTAAAGAGCAAAAAGTTTTTTTCCAGAAGACTAATAATCTCTGGAAAGATGTATCCATATTAGGATTTTTTAGGAAGCTTATGGGGCTTAAATACTCTGGTCCAGGTATTACAAACTGTAGCATGGTGGTAAATAAATCAATGACACTTCTCTGTTCAGTGAGCAGAGGAAATAAATCAAATTCTATACCTCTATAATTAAGACAGGAAAATTCCATTTTATCTGCATTTGTGCTTTGCTGAAGGCAGTCAGCCATGTGTTACAATATTTTTTTTTATTATGACATTACTTTTTTATTATCACGTTGGGTTTTTATTTACATTGTGTCATAGCTTTTTATTTGCATTTTTAAAAGACGTTTTTATTCATCTTTATGGTTTACATTGTTTTTATTATGACAACGGCATTACAATGTCCTATGAAATATTTTGGAGAATGTTAACATGCACATTCTAAGAAAAAAATTGATCACACACTGTTAATGACTGGAAAAAAATTGACAGCTGTGAGGCATTCCCAATCATTTCTTCCTTGAATTTGTTCACTCGATAAATCTATCTGTATGTTCTTAATGCTGAGAGAAGTGTAATTAGTATAAGGTTCCCCTGCAAGTGAAAGATGGATAGGTATGTGAAGAATTCAGGAAAGGAGGAGAGGAAGGAGGAATTAATGTTGAGCAGGAGCAATCTACAGCAGCCACAGTCAATCGTTCAATCTAAACAGCTGATCATTAAAAGTGTCTGAGACATTAAAATAATACTTGCTGTAGTAAACTCTTCCCACCAATATATATTAAAGGCAATTCTTACAACTATAGCACTTTTACCTTTCTTTTAGGACCATGTAATGAGAATGCCTGAAAAAATGAAATTTTTGATTTGGTGTTGAAAATCTACTTTTATTTTGAATGACATCAAAATATAAATCGTATCGTTTGCAAAAGAACCATTTTGAAGGCTTTTATTCCAGGTCATTGAAATACTATATTCCTTTAAGGGCAACCCATTTGTTTCAGTTATATTGAATACAAATGTTTCAACAATTAACATTAATTTAAAGACTAAATATTTTATTCTGATTATAACAAGCCATTTCAATTGTTTTCTTTTTAGAATGTCACTGTCATCTCAGTTCCGTGAAGCATTTTGTTTGGCAAACTGGCATTTACTGATGGAGGCACATTCCTCCACCATGCAGATAAACTTTGAATCATTCCCCTGCGCTTCAGTTAGGAAGGAATATATAGGAGAATGTACAAGGCAATTAAGGCCAGAGATACTTAACTCTGAATTTGTTATTGCAAGTGCATTATTCCAATTTTGGTATATTCATATATGTGATAGACGAATAATATATACCTTGACAAAATTGCAGTTTGAACTGTACTGTAAACATCAGAGCAGTTCTTTCTGATTAAGTCTTCTTAAAAAAAAAGGGCAAAAACCAAAGCTAGAACTAGGTAAGAATTTAAGTCCCTGTCTTCAAGCAAAACCAAAGATCTACACTTTGGTGTAGGTAGTATGTGAGAAGAATAAGATGTCCCCTAAGGACGGTACAAAACTCTTCCCAGCCTCTGTGGAAACAGTGCAGTTTATTACAAAAGTTTTTTCCAGCATGCTCCTAAGAACTTCAGACTGGTGGTACCCTCATGGATATAAAACATTGGCATGTCATACTTATCACCATATTTTAGGAGAAAATAGTTGGCTTCTTTGAGTGAGTTCTAGAGCTGCTTCTGAATTTTTAATCCCTCTGGGATTTTGCCAAAGAAAAAAAGCCTGGTTTCTTAATTTGATAAGGTGAGGATTTAGGTGCAGAAGTCAAATCACAGCAGTTCTGGGCATTCAAAGAAAGAAACAAAAGTTTAGAAGGAGATGTACCTGGAGAAATTAGGCATTTCCAGGATTAGATAGCAGCTGGATGAAAAATTTCTGGCTTAGAATTGTACACTTAGATGCATCAGTTCTGCCCACATCCAATTTTAAATCTGGCCCTGAGAATCCAGCTTTCAGTAAACACAAAAATTCCACAAAGGAAATAAAAAGAACCCAAAATGTGTTGCTTTTTGATGCATTATCTGTCGGTCTTATGATTTCTGAGAGCTCATGCTACCCTGTTAGGCCAAGGAGTAGAATATCCATCAGAAGCTTATATGGAATAATTTTTATGGTTTTCTTTCCTTCTTTCCATCTAAGTCCTCTTTTCCCCTTGAAAGTAAGCCAATGGGATGGATATATGTTGTCAAGGGGAGCTTTCATTTTGAAGGTTGCAAGGCAGTCATTCAGCCTGTCACGTGCCATGATACTGCTCTGTATGCGTGGAACAATATAGGCTGCATTTATCATAAAACTTGCCCCCAGGCAACTTTCCGAGCATACAGATAAAGGGAATTCATTTGTGCCCTGATTATTATGACAATGTTCTTCAACAGGTAGAAAGACAGACTGATTTTATCTTGTCAGTGATGGCCTGTTCAGTATTGATGGCAAAATGGTTGTGCTTAATGATGCCTATAAATGCCAGTAAAACATTTTTTCCCTGTCTCTTAGGGTCTTTAGAAGTATAAATATTCCCTCATTTTCTTTGTTTTCAGAGATATAGATAATATTTCGATTCCTGACAAGTAGTCAACCTATGATTGAAAGTGGAGAGGGTGACAATGTAGTGGCTGCTAGATATAACAAGTGATATATTACTTACATCAGGATATCACCTGATGTTTTTATAAATGGCCTACATTTCCACAAATATGGTTTCAAACCTGCACTTGAAATCTGGGTCAAGCAGTCCTGTAATTCTGGAATCTCTGCCTAATTTGAGCGTTATATTTTCTATCAGTACTACTGCAATGATAGTTTTTCTGTTTAAAAAATCTATCTATCTTAATTCAAGAAAATATCAGTCTAGTGGTAATCTCTGGCTCCATATTATGCCCTCTAGCTTCTCTTTCTTTCTGGCAGGATGACAATATCAGAATTAAATCATGTCTTTGGCCAGTGGTTTGCCTAGCTATAGCTCTCTGAATGAAAGCCCAGATTTTTTTTATCCCTCCACATTCTAGGTTTTTTCCCAGCTTACATGGTTTTTCTGTATGTAGGGAATTCATAACACAAAAAGCAGTAAACTGATGAGTAGCGGTTAGATAGGTACAGAGCATGACATAAAAGGTAAGTTTTGGTAAAAATAACAACAGTGGTACCTGATTGTATCTAGTCTTTTATTTCCAGTTTGGGCTGTTCTCCCTTTTTGTTTTGGCAGATACTGAGTAGCATGAGGGATCGACTGCTTTATTTAAATGAATCAGAGATCTGGCCTTAGCAGGTTGACTCCCTTTTCTGACCTCTTGCCATTTCTCACAGATGAGGCACATCTTTGGCTTTGTCTCATGTCTTTGTACATCCCCTTCTGGCAAAGGAAAACACAGGCAAAGGGCAAGGCATAATATTTTAAGAGCTTTTATTATAGACCACGTACTGTTAAAGGCAGGTCATTGCTCAATCTTCTCTGCTTCTCAGAGTTGTATGCAACATGTGAAGAATAGGGTCATACCAACTGCAGTATTCATAAAAAGGTTAATCGCTTCTAAATAGCTAAAAGTACAGTATCTTACCTTGCAACCTGAAGGCCAATGAGACTGTTCTCATTATATAGCACCTCTTACTTTCCTGGGCTTTGTTGTGTCTGTCTTTGCTAAAATTCCTGCTGGGACAGTTGCATGGTTAGCAATTTTTAAGTCAGAACATTCTTTCTTGTATTTATTTGGTAGCTCAATTTAGTTATTAATAGAAGACAGTTGTTACATTTCCAACAGAGCTTTAAAAATGCAATTACTTCAGACACAGTAGTGAGCACTCCCTTTTCCTTTTGTCATTTAAATCAAGGATGCAACCAGAGCTTGGGTCATGAAAAAAACAGGGAAAATAGTGAGCAGTCCAAAAAACCAAGAACAGGGATTTGAACCAGTAGTGATTTTTAAGTTGTTGGTCAGCATCCTCTGGGAGTGTCAGGATCACTTGTAAACAGATGAGAAAAGAAGAATTAAAAACACTAAAGCTGTTTTTCAGGATTACTTGCACCAACTGTGTGACGGTGTGAATTTCCATCAGAGGTTTTCAATTAAAAAAGGTTTCCTCCAAAACCAGTAGCTAATGATGAATGTGTTTTCTTCATCTTCTATTCCATGCTGTACTCTGAGAAAAAAAAAGCTGTTCCTTCCTCAAAAAATAATTTAAACAAAATTCAGAACCTGAAATATGAAAAGCAAGATGGCTAACAGTGGACTAAGTCAGACGAGCATATTACAATAATGAACTTATTTACATGAGAAATTTATAATTATTTTATATTGCTTTTTTAAAAAATTGGTGTTGAAGACTCTGCCGGGAATGAATAGTCTCAAAAACAAATTGTTGATAACATTTCATACATGCACCAGAAGAACAATTATCCTCTTAAGCTTTTGTAAAAAAACTAAGGAAAGAGAAAACCAGAAATAATACACTGTATGTCATAATATAGTTGTATGCTTAATTGTAATTATTAAAAAGGAATTTAAAATAATCTGCTATCCCTTCCTGCAGTTTTGTGCACATTCTGAATACTATTTAGCTGCATTATCTTGTACATAAATGCATAAAGACATGTATCAGCCTTTATGTGTGAATAAAGATGAGTGAATTAATAGCTCTTGTCTTAAGCTAAAGCTCTTCTACTGTCTAAATATAAGCAGGTATTAAAACTCGAGGGGCCAGATTCTAATCTGTTATGCCACTGTAAATTAAGAGTGATTCAAAGGAACTGAAAGGGGTGAATCCTAATTTCACAAAATGCAACTCAGATTTGAATTTGGCCTTATGTTCTATGAGTTCCATCATGAGCAACTGCAGAAATATTATGTGTTGAGGAAGAAAGTGTTCCCCCCTGAGTGGCTGTGGCAGAGTTACCCCCCAGGTATTTGGTTACACAAATTTGAAGTATTAACCTGTCTTGTTTTCAGAGTTTCCTAGTTTGGCTCTGCCCATAGATTAGGCAGCTGCTCCACTGACTTTACGGTAATCCTGGGGAAGAAAAGCTATGCATTTTCTTGCTGCAAGTTAATTGTGAACTTAAAAAACCTACTCCCCATGCCCTTCCTCTTAAAAACAGATATTGCAAATTTGTATTCACTCTTTTCCTTCCTGAATTCTTCATAGGCGTTATGAGCTTTCCAATGGTATCCTTGGGGTTTTACATTCATCCTAACATATGGCATGTATGTGAGTCTCTTCTCAAATTTGTTTGAGTTTATGTGTGATTGGGAGCAGTTAGCTGGGTGAATTGCTGAATCATGGAACAATTATGGCAGGAATTCTCTGGTTTTGTGTTTTTCTACAAATGATATTGTAGTATGTTGGTTTCACTTCAGTTCTTGGCAGGACTGCTGAAAAGTGAGTTACAGCTGTTGCCATCTGGTAACTTTTGAAGCAATTTCCCTCACATGTCTATGTTGCTTAATAATTCTTTGTTTACTCTATACAGGTAACATGATCTTCAGTCTCATAGCAAATATAGTCAGTCACCTTTCCACTGTCTTTCATCTTCTTCTGTCATTCTGTTAAAGGCTAGTTTCTTATAATGTAGCCTAGTCTGACTTGGGGAAAAGGTGCAACTGGCTCCCCCACAGAGAAATAGCCTTCTGAAGCTTTTCCTACATCCCCAGAGAACTCTTTACAGCTGCAGTAATTCTCTGCAGATGCTCTGCTCCCCTCAAAAAGGTGAGACTGAAGCCATGTCCTTGTTTTCTCCTTGCCAGACAACTGTCCCAGTCACTAATACTGGGTAGGAAATTGCAGCATTCAGAGGAAAGATAGTCATTTGCATGGATGCTAAAGGCAACAAGAAAAACTTGTGGAATAAAAAATTATGCAAGTTTATTAAATGCAATGGACCCCTGTCTCAGGACATCTCTGAGCTAAATCATTTGAGGATGAAAAATATCTGGGAAAGTATTGTTACGTGCTTGCTCCGTGTCAGCTGCTTTTAGAGATGGGACACTGGGTCAGAAAGACCTTTGGTTTGTCCTGATGTAGTTCCTATTATGTTCATACATTGACAATCCACTTCTGAAACTGAACCATAAAAGAAAGAAAATTAAAGAAGTCATCTGCCCATCTCTGTATTTAAACAGGCAAGGTTAATTGACAATTGACATGCATTTACAGTGCTTAAGCTGAGCAGGAACAATACTCGAGAACTGCATTTCCATCCTACATCCTTTTAAGTTTCCTTTTTTTTCATTCATCTAATTTCAAGTGACGTTTTGGTTTCTTTATACACTAGTAAGAGAAAGTTTCTGCCTCTTTTTCTTCTTTTAACCCTGAATTTAACCTCAGAATTCCTTCAGCACCTGCCCAGTAACATGTCCCTGAATAATGTACCAGAAAAACATCTCACTGGTGCAGCTAACACAAAGCTGCAATCATGAAAAATAGGCTGCTATTTTGTGGAGCAGAAGACTGGAGTACAACAGATGATCTTTCTCAGTGTGACAGTTTGCACAGCAACTGGAAATTCTGTCCTCCAGAATTCAGCTAAAGACACAGCAAAGCCTGTAGAAAAAAAATATCCCCTCAATTAAGACCTGGCATACTTGCCTGTTAATTTGACTCATGTCCCACAAGTCTTGTGTGCCTTAAGTGACTTTAGACATGGGAGTTTTAATAGTAATTAGCGAGCACTTTTGCCATTAGTCTCTGACATTCTCTTCGCAAAGCCACACTTAGCTGGCAAAATGGGAGCAAACAAATGGATGACACAGGAGTGAAAAATGTACAGTGTACAGGGTTCACCAGTACAAAAGACTATTTAAAAAACTGTCTGGAAGATGGTTAAAACAAATTACTCACCTTCTAAAATCCTCGGGTAGCCAGACTTATCAATCCAAACAGTGAACTTTGTGGTTAAAATAACGTGATCCAAACTGCATGGAAGACAGATAGCTGGTTGGGAAGGAAACTTTGGTTGAAATAACTTTAACTGACAAGCCGTTATGCCTCATCTGATCCCACACACATCAGGATTGGTCTTGCATACATATCCTTGTTTATCTTCCCCCCTGTAGGCTGTAAGAGTTGTTTCCCAATTTCTGTCACATCCATTTGATGAAATTTTATAATGTTAATTTCCCTTTTAAACATTATAGTATATCTTATTAATGACTTTACTGTTTCATTAACCTGAATAAATCCTTCCATAGTAACAGGTGTTATAAACATCACGGTACAATTTACATAAGAAATTTCCAAGCTAACATGAGGACAGAATGGCTACCCCAAAGTTAAGTCATGGGAACCTGTTCTATGCCCAGTATATTTCTTTAGCACCTTTTAGTTGTTCCAGAAAGGATGAAGGGTTATCTTGTGGTTTAAGGACTGCTGTTGCTGTAAGGATGAGTGCCTTTGTTAAGACTTTAACAATTCTAAGACTAAATTTTATACAGTGAACAGAGTATAAACACAGGTTTTGTTTGATTATGTGTAATACTGGAAGTCCTCACTCCTTGTTAGGGATAAATCAGTTTTTGCAGTGGAGAGAGGAAGAAGGGAGAAGGCACCATTTTGAGTAAGGAGCAGTAAGCAGCCCCAGGGAAGAGAACTATATGTGAGTCACGGTAACAACCAGAGGTATATTTTTACTTCAGATTTAAACATGCGGGTTTAATTTGGCTATAGTAGATAGCAAACGCAGATTTATTCATCTCCTCCTCCCCATTTCTCCACTTACCCAAGTAACCATCATGAAAGGAGTTGTATGTTTTTTATCTGTGCACATCTTGGACCACTTGCGCAGACAGCAACAAGGTGCCATCCTCCCTCATGTTCCCGTGGAGTGATGTATCAGCCAAGTCACCATCTAATTCTTGAAACAGCCAGCGTACAGCAAAGAAAAATGCCACTAAAGGGATAATAGTGGTATACAGTTTAAACAGTGAAATTAAGGCACATTTTCCTAACAAATTTTCCGAATGAATAATGCATTTACTAATAAACAAAAAGGCTGCCAAGGACATGACAGATTGGAGATATAGCAGTTGAGTTATTGAAAGTGGCAGACAGGTCACAACTTGTATTTATGTTAATAGCTAACCACCTGTCAGATGAATCGGGAAGTAGATACCTCCACAGCAATGCCAGCAGGCACCTTTCAGAACTGCGAAAAAGGACCAAGAGGACAGGCAGCCTAGCTAGCTGTCGTGCTGGCAGCTAAGACATGTCTGTTTTTCTCCCTTCTAGTTATACCTATGCGGTAATAACCACTGATTAAGAAAGGACTGAAAACACTGTTACAGATTTTGGTAGATAAATTCCCAAACAGCCCTTACCTGCTTGTGGCAAACACAAAATTTAAATTCCTCTTAGCAGAGGTCATCACCTATGGTGTCAAATACTGACATGCACAGCTCTACAGAGCAAACTGGAAACTCATTGGTACTTATTAAACATTTGGTGGGCCAAGAGTTGCCCTCAGAGATAACTAAATCTATTTTAGACTTAAATTATTTGGAGGATGACACTGTATGGCATTTCTTCTTTTTTATGTTTGTGAACTTGTATGAATTTTAAAAGCTATTTCTAACATGATTTTCCATAGTTAAAATTAATCCCAGAACCTATTTGAGTTCACAGAGAAAAGAGATCTCCCTTTCTTTGAAGTGATCCCATAGGTGTTTTCAGAAAAGGAGGTATACTCTACATCTTCACTTAATTTAACTGATCAGATAACTGATCCATTTCTAGCAGTTCTAATTTCAGTTTTCCTCTCTGCCTGACAGCATTTGAACCTACCCTACCATTAAGGATTTACAGGATTGATTTTCATCCTACTCCCCACTCTGTTGAAGCTATTTCACTTTACACAGAATAATTAAATACTCGGTAAGCCACAGAGAAAGAGAACAAGAGTGCGTGTTACCCTGCAGCCCAGTGATTAGTGCATTCTGATATAAGCTGTCATCACAGCTACTTGTGCCTACTGTTCTGTGTAAAGAACAGTAGGCACAGACAACTGCTGGTCTTTAATTCAGCATTTTCACTTGCAGGTGATGCTTTAAAACCTAGACTAATGCTATACGAGCTATCACATTAATCCACATCCTAGGATTTTTTTTGAGGAGTCCTTGTTTTTGAAGTTATTTCAAGAACAGAGTTCTAGATTATTCCCAGCCTTCTAGAACTACCACAGCCATTTATGTAAGGACAATATTTTTCACAAACTCTTCTTGTACACAAAGGAAAGAGCCAGACATCTTCAAAGCATAATTCAGGTCTTACAGTAAAGTAGTTTCTCTGCTTTCTGAAAGTGTCTCTCTTTCTTCAATGACCATATGAGAGGTTTGGGTAACAGTTGTCCTTTGCAATTTATTTTAATATGGTATGAATATAACCTTTTTTTCAGGTGTTCTCAAATTCATTCAAAGGGCACAAAATACAGTTGCATCCACAGTACCTTCTTGACCTGGGAAAGGTACTGGTTTGATTTTACATTAACAGTAACCTTGGAACTTCATTTGTGGATGATTCTCCTGTTCCATAGAAAAGATACTCTCTACAGTGGCAATTAGTACCTCAGCATAAATGTTTAAATATGTGCAAAGGAAAACCTGCCCGATTGTGTTGTTATGGCTGTTTTTCAGCTGGGATGTTTATATTTTATGAATGTTACAGCTTAGCCAGATGATCAACATATTCCCAATGACACCATTTGCCAGTAAAATAACTACTGCTGCCTACAGAAGTGTTAAAACCCTCAGACTGAAGCACTGTACATAAAATCTCAGCATTTTTGTTTGCTGTTTCTGTGATTGATAGTAATAAACTTAACTTTCGTGAATGAGAGGCTTCTGTGTAAACACTTGCAGTGTATTATAAAAATGAACATGAAAATGTGTGTTCTTCACAGAGGCTTTTTTCATGTTTTTGAAATGTATCCTTATGCCAGCCTGTCTCTGGCATATTCAGAAATTCAGATACCATATGTCCTTATGATCATCTTCAAAACTTCCAAATCCAGGCTCTCTCTCTTCAACAAGCTTCTTTTATTGATAAGTGCTGCTGCTGTGGCTGCATCTGCTAAAAGCAAGTGTGCACAGCTCCAGTGACTAATCTCATTTAGGTTAATGGCATCTTCAAGGTCACTTGGGAAGGATATGAAGACACTATTATCCACCTGGATGCTGCTATATAGGTAGAGATGAAGCAGGTACAGAAACAGTTGCAGAGAGATCTGTCATGATTCTCACAGATTTATAGATTACTCCGTTCTGTAGAATTGGAGAAATTTTCCTTAAAATTGAAGGTTTTTTAAAAAAAGCAAGACTTTTTTACAATTTGATTGTTCCTAGAAACTCCTAGCAGAGTTTTGCTACTTCTGAAAAATGTGCTCAGCTGATGAGTGTATTTGTTTGAGCTGGTGAGAAAAGACATAAGATCTTCCTCCACACACCTCTGTCTTGTGTTTATAGAGAAAGAAGGGTGAGAGGTGAAGCTTCTCTCTCTAGCTCTGTCTCTTTTCCCACCACCACCCCTTTTTCTCTGTATTTCTATATCTTTCTGTCCCTCTGTCCTACAAAAAAAGTGGTGTGCAGGCAGTGGGTCCCATTTGTACAGCTGGACAGCATAAGAGAGGAATACCTAAATCTGCTGATGGCCTTGATGCAAAAGATTGTTCCTCTCTATCCCATCTGGAATAGCAGAAAATCCTAAGTGTATCTCTTGAGTCCTTTTTGGAACTCCTCCTAGGGAAATAATACTTTGCTCAGGGCTGGGAGTGAATTCTCATATATCCTTAACGATTTCTAATTATTTAGCAGACAGGATATGGGGATTTGGACTACTTTGACAAAAATGCTTTCAAATAAATAGAACTCCTATATTTTAACTGAAGAACATTAGCAAATTAATGTATTGCTGAGTGAATATAATTTGCTGTATATTGCAAAATACGGATGGAAACAGCACAATCTCCATTGTTGTTAATTGCTATTGTTAATGCTTTTTAGTTAGTACATGAATTCCAGTGTAAATAGCACTTTCTTTTGCTGCTACCTTCACAGAATATTTGCATACAGCATAAATTCCTTACACATAAAACCCCCTGTTAAAAACAATGGAAGATAATATGATAATAATACATCAGAGGCTTTTTCTAACAGTAGAGGAGAGCACAAAGGAGAGATGGCAGATATCCTTCTGCCTAGTCATCTGTCTTGCTATACTCTCACTTTAGTTTTGACTTTTTAAAAATAGGGGTTTTTTTGGGGAAAAGTCAATAATTGGAAATATAGTTTATCTGATAATCTTTATGGCTTCTTTCAACATTGAGTTTGTGTGCTGTCATAAATGGATTTTGACTAATTTTTTTATGCACTTGCCCCCACTTCCCTACAAGAAA